>NC_056726.1:1099279398-1099549398 GCF_019279795.1 Protopterus annectens
TGACATACATCTGTACAGCATCCCACTGCTCTGTCTGACATACATGACTGTTAAGGGAGGCCTGGCAGTAGTACATCTGGTAAATATCTGCACATGACATCCACCTGGGTAAGTACACTAAGCTGCTAGGCATGTAATAAAGCACTGTGCAGGCTACAGGCAGGCTGGCTTAACACTGGCCTACATCTCCTATGGGGGAATGCACATGTACCTGCATATATAGCAGACTCTACAGGCATATCACAGTAGAGGGTAAGATACACCTGTGTGGAAGTGCATAACCACAGCCAATGTGGACACAGCCACAGCCACATATGGTAAGCTAGCATAATATTACATTATATGGACTATCTATTCAACACCATCCTCATATGTGCCACTAACACACACTAACCCTACATATACTGGGCCGCTACACAGTGTGGTCTGATGGCTGTCTGTGGTATGGGACATGTGTGTGTATGGCTCTACAAACGTGTAAGCCAATACGGTAACATACAGTGGAGCAGCATGTAACATCAGATAGGATGGGACATAGAACGATGACATCTACCACAATCTGTACACAGGCCAAAGTACATATTAACAATACACACACTGTCGACATTCACCATAAGTACACAGACCTCAGTCCTGTACAACCAACCACAGAATGTCCAGGTTATGTCATCACATATATCCCCTACTGTACATAACATGTGTAACAGTCTGATATCTCACTGGCTTGTTATCAGATATGATGACACTAATTATGGTGTACAGCGCATATGCACCTCTTAATGCATGACATATGTACAAAGGTTGACAGAGTTGTGGCTGGAAGCACATACACAGGGCCAATATTGACATGTTGCTGTGATAACCTCATAAATTTACTGTTGTAACAGGGTTTGTCGCAACATATGCCCTATGAGGGATATGAAGTCAGTAAATGTCACGGCTTTCACCATCTACAGACTGCTATCCTCACACTACCTTCTGCAGTTCACAGATACATGCTCTGTGGGTAACACATGAAACCAAGGGCACCACACACTGCCCAGTCTGCAGATGGGCCTACAGATGGGGAGTCCTCATAAACATAGAACTGACATGACAGGTATTAATACATGTAGGACAGCCATATCCGCACACACCCTGTTAAACCAACATTACTCTAAATGCAGGATAGCAGCACTTACAGTCTATAGTCAGGTCAGGCACATCCACCTCCTGTGTGTTGACCTGTTTCCACAGTATATGTTGTCAGATATAAATCCCCAATCCATCTGAGATGCTGTTTGCCAAACAACAGATCGAGTTCCTGCTCACAGTGAATGGAAAGGCCGAACAACAACATGGTGTTCCTAGATATTGGAATGTGTTTCCATGCAATTGGCTATGGGAATGTTACCACAGCTGTTCCACATGCAATCAGCTGGGGAGGGCTGCAATTCATGCAAAGGCCATCAGCTGATCATGAGCATCACTTAAAATGCACATGCTGCTGACTAAGCAAAGCAGATATGGGTCTCTACATCCACCAGAGATTGAGTGAGAGAGGCAGACAGAGGCAAAGACAAATCAGGGAGGGGTGGGAGAGTAAAACTTAAGCATGTTTGTGTCACACACACCTACCAGCACAGGGTATCAAACCCCTAACGACTATGTAGTGCTATCACAGGCCTATGCAGTTATTGGATGCGCCACATAGGTTACCTGCTGTGGAGTCCTCAGTACATATATGTGATGGTGAGTGACATCTGCAACAGGGATATGGTAGCTATATGGTAGGTGAAGTACATGTGCCTGTCAGCATGAATAGGTGCCAGCATCAACACAGCCGCACTCTCACAGGGATGCACACACATTGACACACTTGGCAGGGCCAGGGATGCAGCGCATCACTAGTGAGATTGCCACAACACATTACTGTGCAAGTATCACATGCACCACACAGGTCATACGGAGGTTATATGGGCAAAGGGTATGAGGAGGTGCCTGACATCAGACCGCATGCTTCAGTATGCCACTGGGGGTTGTAGTGAGTGTGGATGTGATCATACGCATCATACAACACACACACAAACACACAGGGTGCCAGTACTGACATGCATGGGTGCATTTCTGCATGGGTATGTTTTGGTTGACTGTGCAAGACGGCTTTACAAGGCTAGGTGATGAGTATACCTTGGCATCAGGCCACATGACAATGGTATGCATTGTGGCTCAAGGCTGTGGTTTCTGCATTTGCACATACAGGTGGGTATTGTATCCACCATCCAGTCACCTGGGTGATGATTGCATGTGGCCAATGCTGTGCATTGCTTGCCATGTGTGTGTTCCTTAGTCCATGACATGGATGTCTGGGATATGCACACCTCCCACATGCATCTACAGTGACATGTGGAACTGTACCTGGAGTGTTGGGGACCAGTGGGGAACATGGGAAGGTGCTCTGTCTGCATGTATGTGCCTATTGGACAGATGGACAGGGAGCCATGCCCTCTGTAGGCCACTGCATCCACTCCATAGTTACTATCAGTGGCCAATATGCAGTGTACTACACACATATTGGCTATTGCCTCAGCATGTGTGTGTGTGTGTGTGTGTGTGTGTGTGTGTGTGTGTGTGTGTGTGTGTGTGTGTGTTTGTGTGTGTGTGTGTGTGTGTGTGTGTATGTATGTATATATGAGACATGGGTTGAGAGTGTGCTCTTGGTAATACTAGGGTTGCTAACTGTGATTGCCTGACCTTGATGTCACATGTATGGGTATGGATTTGCACCCCAGCCTCTTGGCTATTTCACATCTGTTATCCCTGTATGGTGGACATTGTGATATACACTAGAGACACCATATAAGAAATTTACAAAACCCGCTCCACATTGGGCCCAGGTGTCACACACTCACACCCACCTCTACACAGCATACAAGTTACACACACATACCTGTCATGGCTGGTAGTAGAACCCCTACCTAACTAGTTTATTACACTACAGCACTACGCAGTTATAGTATGCACCATGGAGATTACTGGACTACTTCTACCCCATTGGATGGCATCAGCAGGATTGCCAAAGTAGGACATTTGAATTGTAATGAGTGTGGCTAGGCTAAAATGCATTGATCCCTACACAGACAGTGACACACACACACAAACCATCCACAACTGACAAGTGTGGGTATAGAAACCCTCACAGGGGTCTATATCACACTACAGCATAGAGCTATTATGGGACACACCACAAGGAATACTGGAGAGCTCCTTCTCCAAATATGTATTTCACAATGAATGACATCAGCAGGATTGCCAAAGTAGGGCATTTGAAATCTACCGTGGAGTGTGACTAGCCTAAAATGCACTGCTCCCTACACAGACATTGAAACACACACAAAACATCCACAACCAACATGTGTGGATATAAAACCCCTAACAGAGGTCCATACCACACTACAGCAGTACGCAGTAATGGCACACACTACTGAGATTACTGGGCCACATCCTTCCCAGAGGTGTATTTCTAGGTGGATGACATCAGCAACCTTGCCAAAGCAGACCATACGAATTGTATGGAGTGTGGCTATCCTAAAAAGCATTGCTCTCTACACAGACAAGGTCAGACAGACACACACACACAAACACACACAAACTTGCCAAGTCTGGGATTAGAACACTTACCTAACTAATTTATCATACTACAGCAGTAGACAGTTATACTATGCACTATGGGAATTATTCAGCTGCAGCCTTCCCAGAGGTGTATTTTTAGGTGGATGACATCAGGAGCCTTCCCAAAGTAGTGCATTTAAATTGTAGGGGGTGTGACTACCCTAAAAAGCATTGCTTTCTACACAGACAGAGTCAGACAGACACACACACAGTTGTCAAGGCTGGGGTTAGAACTCCTACCTAACTAGTTTATCACACTACAACAGGACACAGTTATGGGACACACCACAGAGATCACTGGGCTACAATTTTCCCAGAGGTGTATTTCTAGGTGGTTGACATCAGCAGCCTTACCTTAGTAGAGCATTTCAATTGTAGGGAGTGTGAATACCCTAAAAAAGTATTGCTCTCTACGCAGACAGACACACATGCCAACACAGTTGCCAAGGCTGGGGTTAAAACTCCTACCTAACTAGTTTATTACACTACAGCACTACGCAGTTATGGGATGCGCCATGGAGATTTTGGGGCTACAACCTTCCCAGAGGTGTATTTCTAGGTGGATGACATTAGCAGCCTTAACAAAGTAGAGCATTTCAATTGTAGGGAGTGTGACACCCTAAAAAGCATTGCTTTCTACACAGAGAGTCAAACAGACACACACACAGTTGCCAAGGCTGGTGTTAGAACTCCTACCTAATTAGTTTATTGCACTACAGCAGTATGCAGTTATGGGATGCACCACAGAGATTACTGGGCTAAAATTCTCCCAAAGATGTATTTCACAGTGGAAGACCTCAGCATGCTTGTCATAATTGGGCTATGGGGAGGGCAGTGTGTGTGCATGGGCCATAACCCATTAATCTAGGGGTTGACACGCCACATTCGGGCACAACCTGGGTCATATTTCACAGGTACATGTATACAGCTGCTAGATGACTACGTCCTTGTACAGTCATGTTGCACAGCTGGCATGTGCACCACATACTCTATAATGCTGATGGATACCGGTGGCTAGTATCTGCAGTGAGTGACATCTGATCCTCATGTGGTTGTGGCCCTTTGGCTATGTGCTGGGTGGGACAGGCCTGGATGGCTCCTTGTCACAGTCACCCTATTCCACACATCTATGTATGTCTACCTTTGGCTTATTATAGTGTGTTGTCCTTACATATATGCATGTATTCCTATCCACTGTGTGTGAAAAGCATGCATGGTGCATACTGAGGAGTGTCTGCACTAACATCTGCAGCTGCCAGATATGTCTGGTCCACTGGTGTTTGCAGGCATGGCCTTCATGTGTTTAAGTGTGTAAGCATGCCCAGTATGACCTTTCAGTATGTTATTGACTGACATTGCCTTCATTTCTGTGGGCATGCCCAGTATGCCCGTCTGTACTGAATGTGTGGATCGAGCCCAGGTAGTTTGTACTGCAGTGCTGACCTTTGTGTTGTACACGTACAGGTAGCATGCTGTCTCTGCAGGGTATCCTTTGATGATTGGCATTGACAGTTACTACATCTGCATAGGATGGGGGGGGGCACACGTATTTCAACATTTCTACACAGGAGTGGGGGGGCACACCTGACTGTTACTACATTTCTATGTAGGATGGGGGGCACACCTGACTATTTCTACATTTCTACACAGGATTGGGAGATACACCTGACTATGACTACATTTCTAAGTAGGATGGTGGGGGCACACCTGACACTTGTACATATTTGCTGGGACTGTACTGGTATGTCGGGTGCTCCATTTCATTCTGTAGTCTTACCTATCGTGCTGACTAGAGGCATACCAGTGTACTACAGATCTTAGCTTTTAATTACCTACATATTAGTTTCTGACTTCCTACCCTTCAGAACTGACATCCCATTGCCTGACTTGATGTAATCTGTCTGTGTAGGCCTGGGGTGGGAGGTTACCCATAGGCCTCATTCAGAGGCCATAGCAGAGCCTTTTGTTTGTGTTTGTCTACACTTGTTCTGCTGGCTGTGACTGTTGTTGGGTATGTGAACCCCCCCTGACTGGCATGTGTGAGTCACTTAAATTGTGGGTGTCCCAGTATTGAGGGTGGTGCTGCAGGGCTGCCTATGTTGGATGCACATAGTACACTCCCTACAAATGGTTAAGCACAGGTAGTGTAACGTTTGGCATCCCTTTTACTGTATGTGAGAGTCAGAGAGAGGTATTATTCCCTGGGTCCCTCCTGTGTCAGTGTATGTGCTATGCGTTGCCTCTCTGCCAAGCCCAGGGCATACTGGGCAAACCTTCTTCTGTCTACTGGGGCAGGCTCAGGTTGTTCCTCCTCTGAGTCACTCTGTGCCTATGCAGGCCTTAGCAATGGTGGGGGGCTGTGTGGCCTTGCCCTGTGCTGTTCCTGCTGCAGCTGTTTCCGCAGGATCATATTGTGTAGCATGACATATACAAGGACAATTTGGCTACATGTAGTTGGTGAGTACTGCAAAGCTCCACCGGATGTGTCCAGGCACCAGAACCATGACTTGAGCATCCCAAACACAATGCTCTACTATAATTCTGGTCTGTGCGTGTGCCTCATTATGGAGATCTTGTTCTGGTGTGTGTGCATTTCTGATGGGTGTCATCAGCCATGGCACCAGTGTGTATCCGGCATCCCCCATTAGGTGATTGTCAGGGATGGCCCAACTGGCAAATCTCTGGAACAGCTGTGTCAGATGCCAGATGTGGGAATCATGATAGCTTCCAGGGCAGCCAGCACACACATTCATTATTATGCCGTGGGCATTGCACACAACCTGGCATTTGATGGAGGGGAAGCCCTTGTGGTTGATGTAGACCCTGTCCCGCTCACCAGGTGGTGCTTTGATGCATATGTGCGTGCAGTCTATAGCACCCACTACCTCAGTGTATTCTGCTATTTGGTGGAACACTTGCATATTGCTGGTCAACGTCTCATGGGTATTGGGGAAATATATGTGATCATTGACATGTGCTGATATGGCATCCAGGAACTGGTGGAGTCAACTGGATGCTGATGCCTGTGAAATCCCCATTATATCTGCAATTGGCCTTTGGAAGGTACTTGTAGCTAGTATTCATAGGCCTACACATACCTTGGTATCCACTGGGATGGGTTCCCCTCTGTTAGTTCTGTGTGTGAGGCATGGCTGGCACATGTCAACAATTTGTTGTAGGAGGTCCCTGTCCACCCTGTAGCACTCCACTAGCTCCAGCTCTTGTAGCCCCTGGTAGGTTACCCTGGGTCTGTACACTCTCTGTCTCCTCACTGTGGGTTGGTCGACAGCATTCACATCCTCACCACCCTCAGCTTCTTCCACAAGTTGTATGATAGCTATTGCAGCCCCTGTCATTTTGCTGTTGTGCGTGTTAAAAGTTCCCTGCTTGTTTACACCGGTGGTGTAGAGTGTGGGAAAAACCAGAGGGGAAGGTGTTTGCATAGTTTATAGTAGTGTTCTGGGCTGGGCTGGTCTGCTGCCTGTGTAACTGGCCGATTCTGATGCATTTCACCTGCTAGTGATGCTAGTTCTCCTTCGTTACCTTCCTACTGCTGTTTTCCCTTCTCATTGCCTTCCTGTTTGAGCTGGGGGCGCGTCGCACAAACAGAGTGCACAAATATGCACACTGCTGCTATTTCCTGGTTTAACTTTTGTTTTCTGCCTTTAAAACCAGGCACCCAGTGTGCACACCCACTTAGGCATTGTAAAGAGTGCTAGGCAGGTTTAGACACACCTCCCCTAGCTTAGCTGTGCTAAGCTAGGAGCAAACTCACTGTGCTAAGCTAGGAGCAAACCCAAACCACAGGGCTCCAACCTGCTTACAGTATGCCTGACATCCCCCCCCCCATGATGTCACCTAACTCCTAGGCTTGCACCAAGCTATTCCTACTCTTACACTGTTGGGACCTGACTCGCATGCTGAGGAATCTTGAATTAGCTGAAGCCTTTCTTTACCTGGGCTAGATTGTGTTAATTGGCTGCTGGCTTGTGGGGGCTGGTTCTTTTGTGTTCTTGTAAAAAAAAAAAAAAAAAAAAAGTTGTCTTAAGGTTGTATCTTCTGGCTACAAAAGGTGCGAAACGAGCAAACAAGTTAGTATTTTTTTTTTGGTTAAAACAGGCTAAACAATGCAATAATACAGTAAATAAACACAGAAAAGTCTAACACACAGAAAAGGCTAACACACTTGAGTGTGTAGTCCTAAACAGTAAATGCGATTAAAACTCTACAAAATTAGCAATTTGAAACTTTTTAAATGAAGCAAGGCAAGTGCACAACTGAAAAACATGGAGGAGTGTCCATATTCACACCTCCAGGCTAGTTGCCCAACACAATGCATCTGAAATTCTCCAGGTGCAACTAACACTAGGTAAGACTGCAATTCAAATTGTAGCTTGCTACAGATCCCCCACAATGCCCCAAGATTCTCACTACACCTTTCTAAACATACTGGAAACTATTAAGATACAACCAAACACCCTAATACTGGGTGATTTCAACTACCCTGCCATTAATTGGGAAAACTACTCAGGTACCAACTCCTTTTCCCAATGGTTCAAGGAATTCATAAATTCCAACGCCCTGTATAAATTAATAAATTGTCCCACCAGGGGAGCCAATATCCTAGACCTGGCCTTTACCAACATGGGAGATAGATGCTCCACACCAGTGGTCACCCCCTCATTGGTCAGGTCTGACCATAAGCAAATCACCTTTGACATCCACATCCCACCCCCACCCCCCAGTAAGGAAACCTCCTTAAAAAACTTCTAAAACTACTAACCGAGTACATTTCTGCAGATAGCATTAGTCCTGTACGGATGGTTGCAAGCTTCCTGGATTGTAAAATCACCTCATTTGCATAGCTTTCTCCTGCAAATGGGGTGATTTGCATACAAGGGCTTAGTCCATGCAGGATTAGTGCAGGAGCGTTTGTGCACACCCCTGCAGGCTGTTCCTGGATCACACGGCAGACATATTGACTGCTTGAGTTCCTGCACCGATCTTGCATGCTGTGCAAGCTATAGAGAATCTGGGGAATTATATTTGAGACTGTTTTTTTCAGTGGAAAATTTTTTGCAGAATATGAAAAAAGAAAGACTGTAAGCCATAAATTCTTTATATGATAAAAGCATTTAACGGGAAACAAGAAAGAAAATTCATGTTGAATTTCGAAGAACAGAGGTAAAAAAGATTTTGAAAAGATATTTTAAAACTTTTTATGTGAAGTACTGGACATTGCAAAAGTTTATAACAAATGGGTTTTATGGATTGATGGATGGGATTATAATACTGTGTTAAAAATAGAGAAAAAAATGATACATAAACCAGGCATGATAGATATGGTGGGGAACACGGGTATTGTAAACTACTGGGGACAACCCAAAACATGTTTTTTTTTTTTTTTGTGGAAAAGAAGGACGTTTGATAAGTAACAATTATAAAAGAAACTGTTATATTTGTTGAGAAATGGAACATGGTGCAAAAATGGAAATGAAATGTTATTAATGTAACAAAATTGGGCATTTATGGATGGATTGTAAAAATGAAATTAAGAGTAAGGAGAAAGAAAAAAAGAGAAGAAAATGAACAAAGAGACTGAATTTTAGACGTGGTAGAAATAGAATTAAAATTAGATGCGAATAAAAACAATAAAGAGACCCGTGGATTCTCACGGTGTCACGGCATGATTAGTGTAAGAGGTAATGTTGGCAATATGGTGGCTGAGCGATCCAAGTACTTGCCCATTTGATGTGCACGAGCATTCTTGCACTAGTGCTGCACGTTCCCAGCCCCCATATGCAAATCACCCCATTTGCAGGTGAAAACCATGTAAATGAGGTAAATCTGCTATCCAGGAAGCAGGAATCAGGGCGTGCAGGACTAGTGTAATATGCAGAAATGTACTCAGTTAGTAACCGAGTACGGGTCTGCAAAATCCAAAACGGAGACAATGACAGCTCCAAATAAAGGCTGCATATCATTGAGAAAGCATGCCAATGGCCAAGTATAAGGCATTGGCATTGCAAACAATGCAAAACATACAAAATACAACTTTTATAATATGTCCGCCGATCACAGTTGTTGAAGCATAGGGCAGTGGCTAGCAAATGGGATCTGTGGGGAAATAAGAAAATAAACCTAAAAAAAGCAGTCTAACCAAAATCAGTATTCCGCCATGCAAGTCAGTCGCAGGCAAAAGACAACCTGGCCAGTGAATAGTGGTTGCTAATGGAAGAGGCTCAGTGTGACACACGTAACTATGCATTAGCAGGCAATCCTATGCAAATGAGGGGAATGATAGTGAATCCCAGTTTTCCCCAGCATGTGAGGCAGGTCCCAGCAGTGTAAGAGTATGAATAGCTGAGTGCAAGACTAAGAGGTAGATGACATCATGGGTGGGTGTGTCAGGCACACTGTAAGCGGATTGGAGCCCTGTGGCTCGGCTATCCTCCCAGCTTAGCACAGCCAAGCAACGGGGTATGTCTAAACCTGCCCAGCACTCTTTACAATGTGTAAGCGGGTGTGCGCGCAGCACACTGGGATTTACAGGCAGAAAAAAGAAGTTAAACGAGAAAATAGCAGCAGTGTGCACATCCGAGTACTCTGTTTGCATGGCGCAGCCCCGGGCCCAAACAGAAGGGCAATGGGAAGGGAAACCAGCAGTAGGAGGGTAACCAAGGAGAACTAGCATAGCTGGCAGGTGAACTGTGTCAGAAGCAGCCAATTACACAGGCAGCAGCCCAGCCCAGCCCAGAGCACTAGTATAAACTAAGCAAACACCTTCCCCACTGGTTTTTCCCACACTACACCACCGGTGTATACAAGTGGGGACATTTTAACAAACAAACCTACAAAATGAGAAGGGCTGCAGCAGGCAACATAGAACAACATGTGCAAGAGGCTGAGGGTGGTGAAGATGCACATGCTGCTGAACAACTCACAGTGAGGAGACGGAAAAGACTGTACAGACCCAGGCTAACTTACCAGGGGCTGGAGATAGTGGAGCACTATAGGGTGGACAGATACCTCCTACAGCAAGTAGTTGAGCTGTGCCAGCCACACCTGACACACCTAACCAAACGAGGGGAACCCATCCCAGTGGATACCAAGGTATGTGTAGGCCTAGGTATACTAGCCACAGGTACCTCCCAAAGCACAACTGGGGATAACATGTGGAATCTCACAGGCATCAGCATCCAGAGTATTCCACCAGTTCCTGGATGCCATGTCAGCACATGCCAGTGAGCATGTATATTTCCTCAACACCCGTGAGGTGTTGACCAGCAATATGCATCTCTTCCACCAAATAGCAGAATACCCTGGGGTAGTGGGTGCTATAGACTGCATGCACATATGCATCAAATTACCACCTGGTGAGCAGGGTAGGGCCTACATCAACTGCAGGGGCATCCCCTCCATCAACTGCCAGGTCGTATGTGATGCCCAGGGCATTATAATGAATGTGTGTGCTGGCTGACCTGGAAGCTATGACAATTCCCACATATGGCATCTGAAGCAGCTGTACCAGAGATTTACCACTGGGGACATCCCCTACGGTCACCTAGTGGGGGATGCTTGGTATCCATTGGAGCCGTGGCTGATGACACCAATCAGAAATGCACACACACCTGAACTATGCCATAATGAGGCACACGCACAGGCCATACATATAATCGAGTGTGTGTTTGGGATGCTCAGGTCACGGTTCCAGTGTCTCGGCACATTTGGTGAAGCCTTGCAGTACTCACCAGCTACATGTACCCAAATTGTTATGGGATGTCCTATGCTACACAATATGATCCTGCGGAAACAGCTGCAGCAGGAATAGCATGGGGCAGGGTCACACAGCCCCACACCAATGCCAAGGACATCACAGGCACAGAGTGACTCTGAGGAGGAACAACCTGAGCCGGACCCGGTAGGCGGAAGGAGGCGTGCCCAGTATGACCTGGCCTTGGCAAAGAGGCAACACATAGCATATGCACTGACACAGTAAGTACCCGGGGAATGTCACCATCTCCAACTCGCACATACAGTAAAATGGATGCCAAACATGACACCACCTGTGCTCAACCATGTATAGGGAGTGTACTATGTGCATCTGACATAGGCAGCCCTCCAGCACCATCCGCAAGTCTGGTACACCCACAAGATAAGGCAATCAACCTATCAATTGCCAAATGGAGTAGACTGTGTTGTCACCTGTAGCTGTGGTATGGATGTGAGCATGCAAGGGAATTGGATGGCTGAATGTTATGGCAGCAGACAGTAGACACCCATAGTGGCACCCTGACATGTGTAACACATACTGGAGTCAACACAGTAGCCAGTTCTACACAATGTGACAAAAACCACCTCAGGAAATGTGTTGTGTGAAATGTGTGTCCATATGACCCACACATGCCAGTCAGGATGGTTCATATACCCAACAACAGTTGCAGCCAGCAGAACAGGTGGACACAAACCCAAACAGGGCCTATGCTATGGCCCCAGAATGATAACTAGGGTTAACCCCACCCCCAGGCCCACACAGACAGACCACAGCAGGGCAGGCAGTGGGATGCCAGTTCTGAAGGGTAGGATGTCAGACAATAATATGTAGGGCAACCAAAGCGATGATCTGTAGTACACTGGTGTGCCTCTTGACACCACGATAGTTAGCAATACAGAATGACATGGAGTACGTGACATACCAGTACAGTCATAGCAAATGTGTACAAGTATCACTTGTGCTCCCCCATCCTACATAGCAATGTAATGACAGTCAGGTGTCCCCCCCCACTCCCATGTAGACATGTAGAAACAGTCAGGTGTGCACCTACCCCCAATCCAGCATAGAAATGTAGTAACCGTCAAGTTTGCCCCCCCAATCCTGTGTAGAAATGTAGTAACATGCATGAGTAGGTATAATACGAGTGGAGCAGAGATGCCCAGAAGTGGCCAAGGTAGCAGGATAGGTTGTAGCATGTGCACAATATGCAGGTCTGTGTGTGTGTTAAGATGGTGTGTATTTCATATTGTGTGAGAGTGGCCAGTATGTATGCATGTCAAGGTAAGACCTGGTGGCCATAGCCCAGTACTGCTGATGACAGGGACAAGCCCTCACAACTGCAGTGCCAAGGACAATCCCCACCAGTATACCATCTACTAGCAGTAAGCCAATGTAAATTATGGTGGTAATATGTGTCACCATCTTAAAGACTGACATGGCATGGCTGTTGGGCTAGATATACAAGTAGTACACAGGGGAAAATACCCCAGACATACAGTATACATTGTATCACTGTGAAGTGGAGACACCCGTGGAATTGTACATACAGGTATGCATCACAGCAACTGGTCCTGTAGTAGTTGATACCGGTGATGTCCACTCGAATACCTGCAGATCACAAAGGAGATGGGACTGATGTACTGGGAAACAGCTGGTGTATCTGCACATGCCAGCATAACTGGCATGCCCCATGCATATCTGTGTCTCAGATGCAAGTAGTGTCCATAGCACACATGCACCCAGCTTACGCAAACAATACCCACAGGTACCTCTTGGGCCATATCTCTGCTGTGGGGAATGAGTATAGTATGACCCCCTCCTGTACATGGCAATAGTGGAAGAATGCAGCATGCAGTGCAGGTGTCCAATGTAGGTGTGTTCCTAGCTGTACGTAACACCCTGCCAGCATCCACACCACCTGATCAAGACTGATAGAAGGAATTTGCATGAACACCTATCACAACTACCCTGTCACCCCAGGTGAATATACTGTATGGTGGTCTGTGACTGACAGAATGCAATGGCCTGCAACATGTGGCCCACAGCAACACCTAATGCCCCACAGGCCTCTGCCAAAGGCTTGTATTTCACACATACTGCCAATGCATGTTTAGTCATGGACACCCAAATAACATAACACACTCCACATAAGCCATATGCAAGGCCATGTGGACAAACCACAGTAAGATGTCCACCATGTCCCACTGCATGAACTGTTACCAACACTAACACACACCTGTGATGGGGTGATACCGTTAGGGAAAGTATCAGAGAATGTATGCATAATGTATGGAAGAGGTTAGAATAACAGAGGGGGGTGGGAGCATGGCCAGCATGGAATGTGCAGAGTCTGACACCAAGCTGTGTGCCCACACTATCTCTGGCTGCCAATACATGAATGGGTGGCTACACACCTGCCCATACACCACAATAGGGTTAATGTCCTGACCCATGGCCCCTGCCTCTGGGCAACCTCTGTGAATCTGTACAGCTGTGAGGGATTGCCTCAGCAAGATAAGCCAATACTGTATTGTCAATGGGTGTACAATAATGGTATCCCCCACCAGCACTCTATCAAAGTGCTGAACCGGATACACAGACCCAGCAACAAGTGTCTGCAGCTCCCCCTCCAGAATGGCATAACTTACCATGAATACGCAGGTGTCTGCCCACAATACTGGACACAGCTGCAGTCACCCTTGTTCCCCCAAGACAGCACTGTGAGCAAGAGTGTCCACCTGGCAGTACATAAAGACAGAAAACATCACAGTGTATAACAGTACACATGTCTGAATATGTCTGCTAAAAGTGATACCATGCAGCTGAAGCTGCACAGGCACAATCACCTACAGTACACACTATCCCCGCACAGTTTGTCCCCATATTGCCAACTGACTGATGGATACCCAGCAGAAACACCTTGCTACCTGTAGGTGTACAACACAAAGGTCTGCATTGGAGTACAAACTACCTGGTATTGATCTATACATTCTATACAGAAGGGCATACTGGGCATGCTCACACACACAGAGAAATAAGGCAATGTCAGTCAACAACATACTGAAAGGTCATACTGGGCATGCTCACACACACAGAGAAATAAGGCAATGTCAGCCAACAACATGCTGAAAGGTCATACTGGGCATGCTCACACACATAATCAAAAGAAGCTCATGTCTGCAAAGAACAGTGGACCACACATATCTGGCAGTCGCAGATGTTAGTGCAGACACCTCAGTATGCACCACTCATGCTTTGCACACACAGTGGATAGGAATACATGCATATATCCAAGGACAATACACTATAATAAGCCAAACATACATGTACATAGATGTGTGGGAGAGAGCGACCATGACAAGGAGCCAACCATTATGAGGCTTGTCCCATCCAGCACACAGCCAAATGACTACAACCATGTGGTGCTCAGATGTCACTCACTGTAGACATTACCCACTGGTATCTGTCAGCATTACCGACTATGTGGTGCAAGTGCTAGCTGTGCAACATGACTGTACAAGGAAGTAGTCATCTAGCAGCTGTAATCACGTACCTGTGGAATATAACCCTGCGTGTGCCCTCATGTGGTGTGTCAACCTCTAAATGAATGGGTTATGGCCCAGAAAAACACACTGCCATCCCCATAGCCCTACTATGACAAATCTGATGAGGTCATCCACTTTGAAATACACCCTTTGGAAAAGTGTAGTCCGATAATCCCCCTAGCGTATCCTGTAACGGCATACTGCTCTAGTGTGATAAAGTAGCTAGGTAGGTGTTCTAACCCGAGATGTGGCAAGTGTGTGTGTGTGTGTGTGTGTGTGTGTGTGTGTGTGTGTGTGTGTGTGTGTGTGTGTCTGTCTGTCTGTGTAGCGAGAAATGCTTTTTATGGTAGCCACACTCCTTACAATTCCCATACTCAACTTTGGCAAGGCTGCTGATGTCACCCACCTAGAAATACGCCTCTGGGAAGAGTGTAGCCCAGTAATCTCCATATCGCATCCCATGACTGCGTACTGTTATAGAGTGATAAAGTAGCTAGATAGGTGTTCTTACCCCAGACGTGACAACTGTGTGTGTGTGTTAGTGTGTGCTAGTGTGCATGTCTGTCTGTCTGTGTAGAGATCAATGCATTTTAGGGTTGCCACACATATTACAAGTCCTATACTTGACTTTGGCAAGCCTGCTGTGTCACCCACCCAGAAATACATCTCTGGGAAGGTTGTAGCCCTGTAATCACCGTAGTGCATCCTGTAACTGCGTACTGCTGTAGAGTGATAAAGTAGCTAGGTAGGTGTTCTAACCCCAGATGTGGCAACTGTGTGTGTGTTAGTGTGTATGCCTGTCTGTCTCTGTATGTGGAGAGACAGACAGACAGACATGCACACTAGCACACACTAACACACACACACACACAGTTGTCACGTCTGGGGTAAGAACACCTACCTAGCTACTTAAGTGACAAGTGGAGTACTACAGGGTTCAGTCCTGGGTCCTCTCCTGTTTGGTATCTACTTCTCTGAAGTACAGGCCAACACAGAAGGTCTTTGTCTAACGAAGTTCACAGATGACTGCAAACTAGGAGCCATAATCAAAACTCCAAAAGATGTGGACATCCTACAAAAGGGTCTTGCTGAGACAGATGCCTGGTGTCAAAGCCATGGCCTCAAGCTCAATGCCAAAAAGTGCATAGGTTCGTAGGTTCATAGATTAGTACTAAGCTAACTGCCCTTGTGAGCCATTTTAAGCCTAGTCAATTATCCCTTGTGAGACTCAAACCCTGCACCTTATGTTTGTAAGGCAAACACCTTAACCATTAGGCCACCCTCCCAACCCCATTGTCATTCCTTTTGGTAAAAACTCAGTACCCATGAACTACCACATAGGTGGTAGTCTACTTAACACCGAAAGTGTGATAAGAGACCTTGGGACACAGGTGGACAGTAGTCTCTCCTTTGATAACCACATCGCCACAGTTGTCAGGAAATCCTTCTATGTGGCACACCTCATCACCAAAGTTTTTTCATCCAGAAAAAAATAGGTCATTGTTCCCCTCTACTCATCACTCATTAGACCCATTATAGAGTAAAATGCCTCTTTTGGTATGTACCTCACAAGACATCTACAACAACTGGAAAGGCCACAGAAATACCTCACAAAGAGGTTTACTGGCCTCAAAGAGATGCCCTATGCAGACCGTCTCAAAAAACTGCAGCTTTACTCCTTTGCATATCACCTACTCAGAGGTGATCTCTGCCTAACACACAAAGCTATGTCAAACCCAGAGCTTTTAGACATGCTCCACTTAAAGAAATCTCAATCCCTACGAGCTACATGCTCTAGGGACCTAAACCTCATCACCAAAATAAACAGAACATGCTGGAAGGATAGATTCCTGTCCCAGAGACTTCCCATACTCTGGAACAAACTACCTATCTATATCAAACAAAGCTCCTCATTAGCACTGTTCAAGAAAAATCTTGATGATTGGATGGGAGATAGGAAATTCACCCCGGGGATCACTTCTGTGGCTCTGCTCAACAGTGGCACAGTAAAATAATTTTCTTGGGTGGCGAAAGCCAGGGTACCTTTGGCTAGGCTTATATAGGCCCTTGGGCCAATAGCCTAGTACCTACCTATGAACCTATGAACCTATGAACCTATGAGAGCAATGCATTTTAAGGCATCTGCTTTAGTCCTTTGATTCTTTTAGTGAGGTATTTCTGGAGCCTTTCCAGTTGTTGCAGGTGTCTTGAGAGGTACATACCAAATGGGGCGTCGTATTCTATAATGGGTCTAATGAAGTATGAGTACAGTGGGACAATGACCTCTTTTTTTCTGGATGAAAAGCCCTTAGTGATGAGGTGCGCCACATAGAAGGATCTCCTGACAGTTGTGGTGATGTGGTTATCGAAGGTGAGACCACTGTCCACCTGTGTCCCTAAGTCTCTTATCACACTTTTGGTGTTTAGTGTACTGCCACCTATGTGGGAATTCATGGGTACATGTTTTTTCCCAAAGGGGATAACTATACATTTCTTGGCATTGAGCTTGAGCGCATGGCTCTGGCACCAAGCATCTTTTCTGTAAGGCCCTTTTATAGAGTATCCACATCATTTGGAGATTCAATAATGGCTCCCATTTTGGAGTCATCTGCGAACTTTGTTAGCCAGAGTCCCTTAGTATTGGTCTGTACTTCAGAGAAGTAGATGCCAAACAAGAGAGGTCCCAGGACTGAACCCTGAGGTACTTCACTTGTCACTTGTCTGGAGCTGGATTTGGAGTCAGCTAGTTTTACAGTGTGGGTTCTGTCAGTAAGCCATTTGGCAACCCATCTAGTGATGTAGGGATTAATGCCCAGCTTAGTAAGTTTATCTATGATTCTCCAGTGGGGGATAGTGTCAAAGGCCTTGGCGAGATCCAGATAGGCTGTGTGGACCACCTTACCCTTGTCCACGGCTCTGGAGATTGATTCGAAGAAGTCAATCAGGTTCAGGAGACAAGATCTGCCCTTCACGAACCCAAAGTGGGTTGGGTCCAGTGTTTGAAGGTTGCCAATGTCTTTGTTTATAAGTTCCATAATAATACATTCCATGGCCTTGCAGATAAGGCTCGTCAGACTGATGGGGCGATAGTTCCTGAGAGCAAAGGTGGATCCCTCCTTGTGAAGTGGGATAACTGTAGCTGTGCACCACTCAGTGGGCACGAAGGCTGAGGTGAGGGTATGATTAAACATGACACTTAGGTGAGGTGCCAGTTTATTTTGTAGTTCATGTAGTACACAGCCCGGGATGTCATCTGGTCCTATGGATGCTGTATTCTTAGCTTTGGAGAGTGTGTTTTTTACCTGTGTTGCCGTTATTACCGGAATTTGGCAGTCTTCCGGTAATGAGATGGGCCATTTAAGGGGTGAGAGGGGGGTGAAGTTGGCACTGAATCAGTCTGCCAGGATATTTGCAATATCCTTGGGGTCAGTATATTTAATGCCATTCTGTTGTAGCTCAGAGCAGATCTGAGCATTGCCACTTAGATGCTTGACATAGTTATAGAATGCCTTGTGGTTGCCTTTGGAATTTTTGGCAATTTTATTTTTGTGGATGTTTTGTGTGTGTCTCACTGTCTGTGTAGGAAGCAATGCATTTTAGGGTAGTCAACTACAGTACATTTCAAATGGCCTACTTTGGCAATCCTGCTGATGTCATTCATTGTGGAATACACCCTTGGGGAAGGCATACTTCAGTAATGTGCGTGGCGTGTACTATAACTACGTAGTGCTGAGGTGTAATAAAAAAGTTAGGTAGGGATTCTACTCCCAGACATGATAGGTGTGCGTGTGTGTTTGTGTGTTCGTATCCTGTGTAGAGGTGGTTGTGAGCATGTGACACCTGTTGCCAATGTGGAGCGGGTTTTGCATATGTCTTATATGGTGGTCCTACTATATAGCACAATTTCCACGATACAGGGATAACAGATGTGAAATAGCTGAGAGGCTGGGGTGCAAAGCCATACCTATACATGTGACATCAAGACCAGGCAATCACATTTATCAACCCCAGTATAACCCAGAGCACACTCTCAACCTATGTCTCATACTCACACAAATGTCTAGGCAACAGCCAATATGTGGGTAGTACACTGCATATTGGCCACTAATAGTAACCATTGAGTGATAGCAGTGGGCTACAGAGGGCATGTCCCCTGTCCATCTGTCCAATATGCACGTACATACTGACAGTGTACCTCACCACATGTTCCCCAATGGACAACTGCACCACCTGTGGTGCCATCACATGTGTCCCACAACGGACATACCATGCCTCACAACATGCCCTGTTTGGACAGTTGCCACTGACACCAGGGAATGCTGTCAGCATGCTAGCAATGAGTACCAGGTAAACCTGGTGCCCATTACTGGTCCTCACCACAGGGGGCAAGACTGGCACATATGATGGTAATCTGTGTTCACAACATGGGACAGACACCCCAGGTAGAGTTCCACATGCCACTGTACAAGCATGTGGGAGGTATGCACATCCCAGACACCGTACATGTCATGGGGTAAGAAACGCATACATGACAAGCGATGCACAGCATTAGCCACACACAATAGTCACCCAGGTGACTGGATGGGGTATACAATACCCACCTGTGTTGGCAAGAGTGGAAACTACAGCCCTGTGACACAATGCCAACCATTGTCATGTGGCCTGATGCCAAGGTATACCCATCGCCTACCATTGTATAGCCTGCTGCCACAGTCGACCACACACACCCATACAGACATGCACCCATGCATGTCAGTACTGGCACCCTGTGTGTTTGTCTGTGTGTTGTATGGTGCGTATGTTCACAGCCACCCTCACTACAACCCCCATGTGCATACAGAAGCATGCTGTCAAATGTCATACACCTCCTCATACCCTTTGCCCATACAACCTCTGTATGACCCATGTGCTGCATGTGGTACCTGCACAGTGATGTGTTGTGACAATCCCGCTACTGATGAGTTGTACCCCTGGCCCTGCCAAGTGTGTTGATGTGTGCGTGTCCCTGTGAGAGTGTGGTTGTGTTGACGCTGGTACCTATTCATGCTACCAGGCAGTGTATGTCACCTACCGTATAGCTACCTTATCCCTCTTGCAGATGTCAAGCACCATCACAGATATGTTCTGATGGCTCCACAAAAGGGTAACCCATGTGGCACAGCCACTAACTGCATCGAACTGTAAACACAGTACATAGTTGTCAGGGGTTTGATATCCTGTGCTGGTAGGTATGTGACACAAACAAGCTGCAGTTTTACTCCCCCACCTCTCCCTGACATGTCTTTGCCTCTGCCTGCCTCTCCCACTCTCACTCTGGTGGATGTGGAGACCTACACCAGCTTTGCTTAGGCAGCAGCATGTGTATTTTAAGTGATGCTCATGATCAGCTGATGGCCTCTGCATGAATCGCAGCCCTCCCCTAGCTGATTGCATGTGGAACATATGCAGTGACATTCCCACAGCCAATTGCATGGAAACACACTCAGATATCTAGGAACATCATGTTGGTGTTGGACCTTGTCATTCACTGTGAGCAGGAACTAGATCTGTTGGTTGGCAACCAGCATCTGCAATGGAGTGGGAATTTACCTTCATAGGTTCATAGGATCTGCAACAACATACACTCTGGAAACAGGGCAACATGCAGGAGCGGGATGTGCTTGACCCACCTACAGACTGTAAGTGCTGCTATACTGCATGTGGTGTACTGTTGGGTTAACAGTGTGTGTGTGTGTGTGTGTGTGTGTGTGTGTGTGTGTGTGTGTGTGTGTGTGTGGATATGTCTTTCCTACATGTCTTCTTTCCTGCCATGTCAGTTCCATGTTTATGTGGAATCCCCATCTGTAGGGTCATCTGCAGACTCAGCAGTGTGTTGTGTCTTTGGTTTCATGTGTTACCAACAGATAATCTATCTGTGGACTGCAGACGGTAGTGTGAGGATTGCAGTCTGTAGATGGTGAAAGCCGTGACAGTTACTGACGTCTTATCTCTCATTGGACATATGTTGCTATAAACCCTGTTACAACAGTAAATGTATGAGGTTATCACAGCAAGTCATTATTGGCCCTGTGTATGTGCTGCCAGCCACAACTCTGCCAACCTGTGTACATATATCGTGCATGACGTCATGCGTATGTACTGTACACCATAATTAGTGTCATCATATCCTCTAACAAGCCAGTGAGATATCAGACCGCACCACATATTATGTACAGTAGGGGTTATATTGGATGACATAACCTGGACATTCTGTGGATGTTTGTACAGTCCTACATGTGTGTGGTCATCAGTGTTACAGACAGCAGGAAGCAATAACTTCTACAGGAGAACCGGCAGACTCAGGGCAGGTACATATGTGTAGGAGGTTCAGGAACTACAGACAGATTGTGAGTAGAGCCATGTTATGCTTTGTATAGTAATGGTGTTACAGGGTGTGTGTGTGTGTGTACATACTACTTTACCTTGGAATGCAGTCTGTCTGCATAGCCCTCAACTGGTGGCCAGAGGTGTGCCTAACCTGTTGGTGGCTGTCCACAGAGGTCCTGTATGATATCACACTGGCAGTGTGTGTGTGTGTGTGTGTGTGTGTGTGTGTGTGTATGTGTGTGTGTGTGTGTGTGTGTGTGTGTGTGTGTGTGTGTGTGTGTGTGTGTGTGTGTGTGTGTGTGTGTGTGTGTGTTTGTGTGTGTGTGTGTGTGTGTGTGTCTGTGTCTGTGTGTGTGTGTGTGTGTGTGTGTGTGTGTGTGTGTGTGTGTGTGTGTGTGTGTGTGTGTGTTGAGTGCTATCAGTGCATGACCTTCATATCAAGATTTGCGCATATGACATGCTGTGGGGGGGTATTCCACAGTGGGCTGTGAGTATATCACATTGCCATTGCTGACATCAGTCCATGTCTGTTGTATCCCCCACACATATGGTGGGGCTGGGGCCATATATGTGTGAGCGTCACCTACACGATATGTGTGTGCTCTTATGCACTCCAGAGGCCAGGGTATGTAACAGTGGTATATGGCCCTGTATTATTGAGTCTGGGGGGAGCAATATAAATGACAAAGGCTGTTAAATATGTGGGGGTATCAGGGGTGAGCTGCCATAAGGTATCTGGATGTAAAGTGCCGTATATTTCACCTATATGTACATTCCATACATATATTCGGTTACAGCAAGCCTACTGTCACCTGCAAGATGGACTGTTCTGTTTGTCAGTGTGCATGTGATGGTGTCAGTTATGCCTTGTTATGTCACAGTTACAACCCATGTGGTCACTTGATGTATTTACCTCCCACTGCTGTTGTACAGAGTGTAGATAGCGGCTGCTGAACTATACAACTGCATTACGCACTGTTGATTGTTTGGTATCTTGTGGCCCAGTCAGTCTCCACTACTGTACAAATCTAAGGACTTGGCCTGGACAGAAATGGTTGTGAACCTTTCCAGACTACTGCATTAGTATAACTGTTTCACGGTTGCATTCCTCTGTTTATATGGATGTCACTGTCTGAACAGCTATATGACATGGCATGTAGAACTGTCATGGTACACAATGAAAGGTATTCCATTTCTGCAAACCTGTGTGTGGAGTTTATCCAATGACCTCTCTCTGGGTATATGTTGCAGGCAACGATCATCATTTGTATGGGTGGCCCATACAGTGTCCAGGTGTTCAGGGTTTAGCTGTAGGCATAGTGGCTGTTCCATATTGTGTGCACCATATATATATATATATATATATATATATATATATATATATATATATATATATGTATGTATGTATGTATCTGCATATCTGTGTCTGTGTATCTGTATCCTGGGGATGTTGTTGGCTACCGCAGTTTACATTACCTATGGGAGGCAGACTGTACTGCATGATATGTCAACAATACCAGCCTGACATCATACAGGTGGGATGTTGTATTCTTGACTTCCTGTGCCCATGTCGTGTCAGGTCCTGGTTATGGGATCTGCATCACTTGGTAGTGTATTGTGGGGCGGATGTGTTTGGCCATGGGGGGATGCCTACTTCTACAAGACGTATACTGTGTGTGGCCTCTCAACCCCAGTAATGGTTCATGTGGACATATGAGTGTTTGTTAATCTGCCATTGTTCTCTGCAGATGTATGGCCATATGTACCGATACATATATATATATATATATATATATATATATACATATATATATATATATATATATATATATCTTCTTTAATATATGTAACTATGTCCGTATATGCCAATATAGCTGTATATCTGCATACACATATGTAACGTGTATATGCCAATATAGCTGTATATCTGCATACACATATGTAGACATATAGGTGTGAACACAAATATGTGTCGATGTAGCAATTAGCATGTATATATGTTCATATCTAGTAATATCTAAGTATATAGTGTTAGAAAGCTATACACACACACACACACATATATATATATATAAGTATATATATATATATATATATATATATATATATATATATATATATATATATATATATATATATATATATATATATATATATATATATATATATATATATATATATATATATATATATATATATATGGGATCCATACGGATCACCGAATGGCAACATGACCGAAAAAGATTCGGCCGGGCATACTTGCGTGAAAGTGATTTTCACCGAAAGGCACATTTGCGTAAGTATGCCTGTTGCGGAGATCGCACTACAGTGGGTATAAGGGAAAATTCCCCTTTTCCCACTGTAGTGCGACCTTGGAGTGAAAATATTTAAGTACGGGGGTGTGGGGGTGTGCAAAAACGTAAAAGTAATGTTTTATTCTTTTTTTTTAAACACACTTTAATGAGAGTGCTTTTTTGGTGAAAGCACTTTCGTTAAAGTGTGTTCAGTGATTGTGGGATTCGGACTATTGAACTTTCATTCAGTAGTCCTAGATCCATATATATATATATATATATATATATATATATATATATATATATATATATATATATATATACATATATATATTTATATATATATATACATATATATATATATACACACATATACAGACATGCAGCAGTGTAGATAATAATATATTTACACACAGATACATCTAGATGATGGTATACATTCTTTGTACGGTTGCATGACTGGACTGGTTGATACGTTTCGGATATTGCCCTGACTTTCTACAGGTGTAGTGGCCTAGTGTTAGACCTTTGTAGCTGTGTTGCGGAGGGTCCTGGGGGCAAGAACTGCATGTGCTGGATATGGCATTGCACAACATATCTGTTACAGCTGTGGTGGGAGGGGGGGCATAGCAGTCATCACCAGGTTCCGTTCATCTGAGCCTCCACCCTCATCAACTGTGCATAAGGTCAGTTATTTTGTGGTGGGGGTTCTGGTTGTTATTCCTATCTTATATCTATCTATCTATATATATATATATGTCTATATATATATATATATATATATATATATATATATATATATATATATATATATATATATATATATAAATATGTGGACATATGTATCCACCCACCTTCATACCATTGATGTGATATGATGTATGTGTGAGTCAGACATTTATATGTACCTGTGTATCTCTCTACATTTACAGATCTATGATTGTTCATATATCCATGCATGGGTGGCTCACAATATTGGCCTGCACCACATTCATCTGGCCAATTGACATGGATGATGTCAGGCATGTGGTCAGTCAGGAATGCTGATACATTACAGTTGCAGACATTATGTTGCTCAGATTATGTGTATTACAACAGATCACTGTTTAACTAGAAACGTTTTACATGTATATGAACAATATTTCACGTGTGCAGATATGTACCCCACTTTTGTCACACTGTGTCCACAATGTTTGCAATAAGACGTTGAGTGTTGTGATATTAGTACAATTCCCTTTATGCAGATCAACTGTGCTGCATGGTATTTCTGGAAATACATGGGATGTCTGTATATCCGACATGGTGTAGTGTTAATTCACTATGATTGTGATATACAGGGTCCTGGGTTTGGGCCATGCAGTGGCTGTCAATTATGTTGCAGGGTTGAACAATGCCAGTGGGATGCAGGGTGATTAAGGCACTTGTAAGCAGTTGTGAGTGTGTTTGCATGATGGCATGCATCACCAACTGTAGGTAACAGCCAGTTACACCAGGTTAGCCTCGACATTGCTTACTTTGTGTACGCAGTGCTCACCCTCACTCAAACACATACCTCTGGGTACATATGCCTACAGATAGTTTGTGTCAGATTTGCTGAGCCTGGAGACGTAAACTTGCTTACTAGTGCTGACATTTGCTTACAACAGCTTAGTGCTGCTTAACCTAACTACTGCTGTATGCATTATGATACCGACACCTCACATGTGCAATTCCTGCAGTACTCCTGTTCATATATGTATATGTTATTTCATGGCCGCAGTACTCCAGTTCATGTATATAGGTTATTCCATGGGTTATGCAACATACATATTACCCATAATGTGGTTTGCCATGGGAAATGGTATGTCCCAGTGCCTTCCCTGTGCCCCCCCTCCTTTCTCGTTGACATCCATGGGCTGGTCCCATTAGAACGGGTTCATCCAACCATGGCACGCCTCGGTCCATAATGTTGTACCCATCATTCCTTTCCCCCGGTCCCCCTCCAAGTCAGTCATCCTTCCTACAGGTTCCCTCCTAATTTTACCACAGCACTACACATTAGTCATGCTCCACTTCTCAGGACCCTTTGTGTATGTTGTCTCAACCCATGGATCTTCATGCTTCCCACACATGTAGTCAGCGAACATACGTCACCATCTGTGCTTACCTTTTAGGCATGGTATGTTACCCCGCGGACTCTTTTTGGCAGATGTTTGGGGTCGTCCCACCAGGGACGGACGTGCGTTTGGTTAAGAGTAGACTTAGCAGGGTGACATTGTTTCTCCCACTGGTAGTATCCTGCCAGTAGTCTGGGAGCCAGTGCTGTGCTGTGCTATGCTTAGTGGTGCGTATTATTAGATTTGCATGATAATTGCCTTTTGGAATTGATTTCCCCTTCGCTACTTGTTATATATGTGTCATGTATCCTCAACACGTGTACGGACACTGTCTGGGGTCCTGGAAACTTCTACACTTAATTACAATAACACCTCACATCTGGACTTACTGCAGTACTCCAGTTCACATATGTATGTTCTGTAGTCAGTTATGGCACATATGACTGTATACTGATGCCTTTCACAGGTTCAGTTTGGTTATACTATGGTGAGGACATTTTTACTACTACCCCATTCTTCTGTACATCTGTTATGGCTTGGTGGATAGCTACTGGGACTATGGTGTATAGGGTCCTGGGTTTGTGACCTACATGGCTATTTATTTTGTTGCCAGGCTGACAAAGGCCCATTGGATACAGAGTTATTAAGGTACTCTAAAGTAGTCGTAAGGCCTTACGCCTGCTTACTAGTACATACATATGCCTACTATTGCCTATTTGTGCTTACATCTGCTTACTAGTGCCTTATTCTATCTGACACTGATACGTCACATGTGCATTTCTTGTGGTACTCCAGTTCATATATATCAGCTATTTAGTGGGTCTTGCAGCAAAAATATTGGTTATAATCTGCTTTGCCATGTAAAATAGACTGTGCTACAGTGGGACCCAAACCGTGAATTCCTGTTCATTGGTCGGATGCTCTACCCACTAAACTATTGCTGCTCTGCTTCATTTGCATATTTCTACCATATTGTAATACCCATGTTTCCTTCTCCCAGCCCCTGTGCTCCACGTATACAGCATCCATCCATTCTTCAATTGCTAGCCCAGCCATACCACACCTCCACACATTTCCCTCTCTGCACGTGTCGGTACTCCTCCTTTATACTGTCTTGACCCAAGCTTCTGCAGGCTCTTCATCCGTTTAGTCCACTTATGTTTGAGCCTTCCCTTGATCCTCCTCCGATACTGGTGGAAACATCTATGTGACCCACAAAGTTTGGTTTGTCCCAGACCTGTGCTTGTGTCATGAGTAGACTTTGCTGGTCTACACTGTTTCTCCACTGGTAGCATCCTGCCAGGGGTTTGAGAAGCAGCAGTTTGCTCACACACTGTGCCAGCCTCATTTCCCAGTTCCACGGAACCAACGCCCCAGATGTCCCATTCTGTACATGTAGCACATCCACATGCCCCCCCACGGCGTGCATCATTATTCATTCTTCTCTTCAGTATTATGCAGGACTACTGTTCTCACAGTATGTGTGGACAGGCACTGTTCATTGATACACATAGACTGCTCAGAATACTGTGATTGAGCGATGTGCACATGTTTGCTGGTATTAATCTACATACCTACATACATTTCCTATACTGTTGAATGACTGTGCTGGATGATATGTTTGTGATAACAGTGGCTGAATATGTATCTGCCATGCCTTAGTGGTAAGTCACTTAGACTATAGTGTGCAGGGTCGGGAGGTTGGAACCTGGGAGTGCAGATTATTTTGTTAATGGGCACAATGAGAGCTGTTGGCTACAGAGTGCCTAAGGCACTGTGGAGGAAGTGTAGGCAGGTATGTGCTGGTGTGCGCGAGGCTCAGCCTTGCTGACCTCTGGTTATGGCATCTTACACTGAGTTGGCCTCCACATTGCTTAAACAGTGTGGGCATTGCTTACTGCCACCCAAACAGGAGAAACCCCACTTGCTGTCGCATACCCCCATGCTACTTCATGTATTTAGTTCACATTTGTTATCCGGGACAATCCGACTGGATGCTTCTCCATTGTCAGTGGTGGCATGGGGAGTGGAGCTCCACAGTAAACCCCAGCTACACATTACACGTGTTACTGAGGTGTACACATTCATAGAGAGTAACAGACTTAACATAGCTACGTACCACATTCTTCATGCTTAGTTCACATTAACATGTCAGTATTATACCTGCTTAGTACAGGATTACATGTCAGGTATGACTGTTGACAAAAGTCAGTTTAAGGTGAAGTGAGATTCCAGTTTAAAAGTTCTGGATAGATTACACGCAGGTATTCAGGTTAGGTTTAGTTATGCCATACCTGTGTGTTAGAGTACAAGACAATAGTGAAGGAGTAGGTAGGTATGTAGGGGGGGGCATTGTAACTGTATAGTAGGCCGTTGGAATGATTGGTGGGGGAGCAACAGGGAAAGTATGCAGGATGTTGGGATTTGTATGCGAGGCAGGACAGGAGGTGTCAGTTTCACTAGTTGGTGTAGGGGTATAGAGTGTTAGTTGGGGGGGGGATTCACCAGGTGGTGAGCATGTGCTGATCCAAGTGTGCTTGAGGTGTTCCTTCATGTGTTATTTACATGTGTCGTGTGGGACAGCTGAGGTAATACATGTGGGTAGGGGGTTCCAGATTCTGCCAATATAGTTGGGGAAGAGGGTGTCACCTACTTGTGACTGTGAACATTAATAGTAATGAAACAGGGGTTGATAGGTAAGTGGTGTTAATGGGGAACACAGAGGAGCAGACAGTAGGGGAAATGTCCAGGGATGTGCAAGAAAGGTGACTGGAAGGTCCACAGGTGGCCATTTCTTCTACAGCAACAGCTGTGTATACACCCTGCATTTGGAGGTAGGTTTGGACACTCATACCCCTGGGTGGGGGTGAGGACAACAATAATACCTTGTGATGCCAATTAGTTCAGCTTACATGCCTACAGTGGGATGTTGCGACCATGTGTTCTTTGGTGTTATTTAGTGGGATTTGCAACAACACATTTGGTTATACCGTACTTTGCCATATAAAATAGACTGTGCTGCAGCAGTACTCATACTGGGAGTGGCTGCTTGTTTGGTGGTGACTCTGCCCAATGCACACTATTGCTTACATCCCTGGGTCGGTCCGAATAGAACCGCTCCAGCCATCACCTGCATGCCTAGGCCCATAATTTTATACCCATAGTCCCCCCCCGCACCTCCTCTACAGCACTCATCCTTGCTCTGGGTGCAGGTTGGGTCTAAACACACTACTACACACTGTCCACTCTCCACTTCACGGGAACCATCTCGTACGTTGTCTCGACCCATGGGTCATCAGGCTTTCCCACCCTTGTAGTCCGGGTACCTACATGCCCCACCTTGAAAGGTCATTGCACAGGCGTCCTCCTATTACAAGACAATTTTTGGGGTGTCCTGCAAGGTACGCTCTTGTCTCTGTTCCAAGATTAGACTTAGCGGGTCCACTGTGCCCCCCCCCAATAGTATCCTGCCTGTGGTTTGGGGATCAGAGGATTGTTTACATTGTTTGTGTGTTTGTTTATATGTTTCTCCTGTCTGGATGGGGGGGTTAATGCTATGTGTTACACTTTTGTTGATTGGGCCCCTCACCCCCATTGGTACTGCCTGTGAACATATGTCATTCTTAAGTACTGTATCATATCATAGCTATATATCTGTATATATATATATATATATATATATATATATATATATATATATACATGCACACACACACACACACACACACACACACACATATATATATATATATATATATATATATATATATATATATATATATATATATATATAGAGCTGTATATATATATCTAACGACATATGGATGTGTGGGTGTCTGCATATGTATATATCTATATGTGGGTATTTATATATATGTCTCTCTATGCATATATACATTTGTACTACAGAGAGGGAGAGGTATATATCTATTTAGTTATGGGTATATATACACACACACATACCTCTATGTATTTAGCTACATATCCTGTAATGTTGACTGGTATTGCTGGATACTGTGTTTCGTGTGCATACCGGACAACCTTATGTGCCACGTATGCATTGCGACACCTACAACTAAATCTGTTAGTGTATATAGAGTTACACGTGAAATCTATTGTTAGTACCAGGAATACATTCATCCCATGCGGGCAACCCGAACATTGGGTATTCAACTTTCATCTACACCCAGAGTTACATAGGTACCCATGGCTATGTGTCTGGACTACGGTGTGTGCCAGACCTAGGATTCTTAGGTTGGGAAAACATGGGATGGCTCCCGAGGGGGGTGGAGAGGGTAATGGTGATGTGGTAGCTACTGGCTGGTAACCAGGGTTGGTATGATGGCTGCATGTGTGCAGCGGGTGGGGGGAAGTGGAACTGTGGGTAATGAATGTATGGGTTGTGGATGGCCTGGGTTAGATGGGCTTGTACTGCTCAGTCCGCCTAGTGGATGGGGGAGAGCTGTATGTGATGTCAACATGTGAAACATAACAGAGAGCTAATTTAAATCCCTATTTCAATGACACACATACAATACAATGAGCTTGGTAATGTATTGCAGGGCGGATGTGTTTGGCTGCGTTGGGGTTATGCTAATTCATACATGACATATATTGTGTGGGGCCTCTCAAGTCCATTAATGGTACATGTGGGCAAATATGTTTCTATTAATCTACCATTGCTATCTGCAGATGTCTGGCTATATATAACTCTGTGGGTGTTTATATTTGCTTACATATTTCTAACTATGTCCGTATATAGCTATAGAGACATATATCTGTGTACATATATGTAACTTGCTGTGTATATGTGGACATATATATGTGTAGTTGTCGGCATTTGCATGTATATCTGTTCATATATTTGTATATGTATGTATATATCTCTGGATATTTATATATATATGTGACTACATCTGTAGATATGTTGTATCCGTTTAGTTTTTAATATATTTGCACACACATGTCCATCTAGCTGTAGGTATACATTCTTTGCACTGTTGCATGACTGGGCTGGGGTTATGTTTCTGACAATATACGATTTATGCATATCTGGCATGGCTTAGTGGTCAATCATTTTGTGTATGGTGTGCATGGTCCTGGGTTCCAGCCTTGCAGAAGCTGTTTGTTTTGTTGCTGGGCAGAACACTGGCTGTTGGATACGGTGTGCTTAAGGCACTTTAAAGTGGTTGTAAGAGGGTTTGCACGGAGGTAAGCACTGCTAACTTCCAGTCACAGTGTCTTGCACCCAATTAGCTTTTCCTTTGCTTAATCTGTGTCAGCAGTGCTTAACTCCGCGCAAATGCACTTGCACATGCTTACTAGTGCTTACATATGCTTACTACTGCTTATCTGTGATTACGCCTGCTTACTGCTGCCTTATTCATTGTGATATTGACTCTTCACATGTGCATTTCCTGCAGTACTACTGTTTATAAAAATGTATGTTATTTAGTGGGTTTTGCATTACAAATATTGCTTATACCATGCTTTGCCGTATGAAATAGACTGTGCTGCACTGGGACTCAAACTGGGAATGCTTGCTCATTAGGCGAATGCTCTGCTCACTACACTATTGCTGTGATGCTTCACTTGCATATATCACCCTTGTTATCCTCTTCAGCCTTTTATTCTCCTTTCACCGTGGCTAAGCAATGGGCACACCCGCTCACCTACGGTTAGCTCTACTCAGAGCTTTAGACACCAGTACAGGGGTTTCTTCTTTTGATTTTTATGTCCTGTTGCTGTTGTACACATGGGGGACTGTTGGTGGGGATATGTGGACCCCTATGAGGGGTATCGCTCATTTATTTCCACGTTCTGCTGTTCAACATTGCAGGGGTGTGTTTATTCTGAGGGCTCTGCTCTCAGGCACACCCCCTGCACTCGTACACACTCTGTGTAAGCCTGGGGGCTCAGGCAGCGTGCCTTCATTATTATGCATGGTGTGCTGTCGTCCTGCTCCTAAGTGGCCGCTTCTGTGCAGGACTAGACTATTCCTGCATGGAAGATTAGTAAATCCGGGGGATAGAAGAAGTCTATGAAATAAGTGATGAAGAAAACAGAAGTTGGGAGATTATAAAATCAAAAAATAATTCCATTGGTAAAATGGTAAAAGACATAAAAAATATAAATAGACAAGTACAAAAGGAAAAAGAAAAGAAATGGATGAAAAAGAGCGTGCAAAGTTAAAGGCTGCGGGTTGGCATGACGGTTAAAGTGTGTGACGCCCAAACACAAGGTACAGTGTTTGAACCTTGCCTTAGGGAAGTAAATTAGCTAGACTTAGTAAGGCCCATTAATGCAGCTGGTTTAGTAATTAACTATGAAGCTGTGAATTTAAGGAAAAGGGAAAATAAACATTTTAAAGTGCCTTCTGTAAATGTGAACCATATTAAGAAAATAATAAGAAAAATAAGGATTTTGGCGCGGTGTAATACATGTGAAGTCGATGTAATTATATTAGAAGACACATGTTTTTTAACAAATGAAGAATTACAGAGAAATTATGGAGAGGAAAGATAATCTGGAATGTGAGAAATGAGAGCTGTTCTGGAGTAGCCATGTTCGGTAGAAATACAGTGCAGATATTAGATGTAACTTTAGAAAAAAAGGGTAGATTAACCAATATAGATTAAAATGGAGAAAGCAAGTATATAGAATTATGACATTATATGCTTATACTAACTGTAAAGCAAGGGAATTTGGGAGTTATAGTGATAAATAAGAATATTATAATAACAGGAGATTATAATTGTGATTAAAGAGGCAAGTGTAAAAAGAAAGGAAATGTTATAAAATGTTAGAAGTTGTAAGATGTGTGAACTTGGAAGTTTAGGGCAAAAATTGACAGAGTTACAAAGGGGGGTGTATAGAACTGAAATAGATTATTGTATAGTGTCAGAGCATTTAGTTATTAGAGAATAAGACAGGATTTCCTGATCATTGTGCAACATGGATAGAGATAAGGGAAACCAAGAAATATATAAAAATAGGCAAAGGAATAAAGAGGAGAAATGAGATAGCATTGAATGAAGAAGGAAAGAGATTGGTAGCACAGATATGGAGAGATCATATTACTGAGAGAACATGTTATAAATAAAATGCTCTGAATGGTGGATGCTATTTAAGAAAAAATATAAAAATGTCTGTTGTTTTTGTAGTGGCAATTTGATATGAGAAAAGGAGAGAAAGAAAAACATAAAAGAACATTTAACGATGCAGTGAAAGATTTAGAACATCATGATAGAAAGTACGTTGATAAAGAAAAAGAATTATATGAAAGAAATCAAGAAAAATACAGGAATTGTCGTATAAGCAAAGATATTTTTTACTAGGGAAAAGGAGCAGAGTATTGAGTTACTTAAGCAGATTAGTAAAGGAAGATGGCAGTGTAATCAGAGAAATAAAAATGTAAAAGGAGAAATAGAAAGAACTCGGGGAAAGGTTGTGAATAGTCTAGTACAATATGTGCAAGAAATGTCTAAAGAAAAAAGAATTGCATTTATTTTACATTTGTTAACCAGGTTTGTCTGACTGAGCTGAGTAGCCCATTTTCAGCAGAGACCTGGGGAGAAAATCTCCACAATAGAATACACTTTGTAAATAGACAAACTTAGACAGTAAGTAGTCATTACTATACAACATATACATGCAAAGTATGTAAATAACACATGAAGGAACACCTCAAGCACACTTGGATCGGCACAAGTATTTGGCGTGGAGGTTGTGACAAGAGCAGACGTAATACCGATACAATACATTATAGATAAGCAGCAATGAAACAAAAATAATCTATCATTTGGTGTATATTTATTCTGTGGAGGAGAAAAATGAGAGAAGATGAGAGGAGGGGTGATGGCTAATGGAGGTCAAAAGCTAAGATAAGATGTCAGTTTAGATAACTCAAGGAAAGAGGATTTATGAGATTATACGAGGAGACGGTGTAAGTGAGAGGGGAGGAGGTAAAACTGACACAGAGGCATGGGGAAGTAGTTTAAGGATGATGAAAGCAGTGGCAAGGCCATCGAGTTTTTAGGTACTCTCTGCGAGCTGTTTTGAATTGTTTACGGCATTTGAGGGATCTAATTTCTAAGGGAAGTTTCTTCCAATATATGGCAGGGTTATAGCTGTAGAGGTTGTGACCAGTTTTGGACTTAGGTTTGTATATTTGTAGCAGTTTGTATATTTGTAGCAGGTTTTGCTTAGAGTTATGTGGAGACCTAGTAGGGGAATATTTAGAGATAATATGAGTTAGGCTAGGACAGAGAGATTGCTGGTATAGAATTGAGCGAATCATCAGTACTTGAGAGAGGAGGAGCTGGTGGGGTAATTCTAGTCATAGTGTCTTAGAGAAAGACAGTAATTAAACCTGTAAGTGTGGTGTGCAGCAAATCTAGCCACCTGGTTGTAGATTGATTCAAGAGCATGTGGAGTTTAGATTTGTAAAAATGTGACAGCTATACAATAGGTTAGGACGAAGGTATGCATGGGAGAAGGTTATTTTTGCATTGCTTGTTAAGAACTTTTTGTTGCAGTAAAGGAGGCCACGTTTTTGATGTGTCTTTTTAATACAGTTATACAGATGTAAATCAAACTACAAGAATTTAGTAAAAAACATGGAAAGTAAAAAAAGTTAATACCACCTTAGTAATACATGTTATCCCTAAGCCTGACACTGCTCCTTTACCCATCTCTAACTCAACATCTTAGCAACATTCACAAATACACACAGGCAGCACTAAATCTATCCCTTAACGAAACTCTTGCCCTAAAATACACAAACTCGCACACAAATACACAACACCCATTCTTCACTCAGCCCAACTCACACACAGACACACACACACACACACACACACACACACACACGCACGCACGCACACACACACACACACACACACACACACACACACACATGCACACACATATACATGTTCCCACATCCCCAACTTCACTTACCTCTGTTGCCATTCCACACCATCAACATATCCTTGGTTCAGGCATCTATACCACTGACATTAAATCACACGCCTACAGTTGTCAAACAAATGTACATTCAGAAAAATGCAGATAACCCAGATATTTGTATATTTGTTAATATGTGTAAATATGCTGTTCTTTTTTTTGTATATAACTAAAGACCTCCTACTTTTTTCAATATGCACTGTAAGATCTTTTATATTCATCTGAGCTGCCACTTACTCAAGCAGAAGGGACCTCTGTTTAAATCTCATCTAAAGGACTACACACTCAAGAGAGTAGCCACCCCCTTCTCCTGCACTACAGTGGTACTAACCCAATTAGGTGGAGCAGGACTGGAACCGACAGCCTTCTGGTCTTCTAGTAACAAGGATAAGTGTGCTTCCTGTAGCAACACTGACACTGTCCCACTGCATAACCATTAATTCATACACTGATTCATTAGTCACCTTCTAATGCATTGCAAAGTCCTAAATTGCTACACATTTTATTTATGTTACTAATTTAATGCAAGCAGCTAAGCAATTACCCTCACTTGTACCTTTTATAACCATTACATGGCCCGTAGGTAAATATACAATCAAATACCCTTACTTGTACCTTTTATAACCATTACATGGCCTGTAGGTAAATATATAATCAAATACCCTTACTTGTACTTTTTATAACCATTTCCTGGCCCATAGGTAAATATACATTCATTTATCCTTGCTTATACCATTTATGACCATTACATGGCCTGTAGGTAAATATACATTCAATTACCCTTACTTGTACCTTTTATAACCGTTACCTGGCCCATAGGTAAATATACATTCAATTACCCTCACTTGTACATTTTATAACCATTACCTGGCCTGTAGGTAAATATACATTCAATTACCTTTACTTGTATCATTTTTAACCATTACATGGTCCATAGGTAAATATACATTAAGTTGCCCTCACTTGTAACCATTAACAAAATATTAAGAAAGATAGATGTGATAAAAGCAATGCACAGTATTAGAACAGACCAGGATCTATTATGCACTATTGGAGATAACAAACTAAAAATCTCAAAACAGGCGGAAAGACTCAGAAGATACAAAGATAAATATAAGGGAAAAGCACAAAATAAGCACTTTACTAATTACCCAAAAAAGTTTTATAGAGAATTGGGAAATAAGGTAAAATGAACTGATAGACCACCGAAAAAAGAGGAAGTAGATACATTTTGGAGAAGTATCTATGAAGATCCTGTGGAACATAACAAAGATGCTAAATGGATAAAAGAAGTGAAAGAAAGAATAAGAAGTTTAAAGGTACATGATATGAAATGGGATGAAGTAACAGCCATAGAGAATGAAACAAAGTTGAGAAAAGCCTCTAATTGGAAAACCCCAGGCCCAGGTGCAATACCTAAGTTTTGGCCAAAAGTATTAACTTCTTTACATGAGGATCTAGCCATGAGTAAGAACTATTTATATGCACACCCCGAACAGACACCGCACTGGTTAACAACAGGAAAAACAACGCTATTACTTAAGAGTGAACCTGCAAGCTAACCTAAAAATTATAGACCAATAACTTGTCTTCCAATGACGTATAAACTATACACGGGGATTAACGCCAACAGAGTTTATAGTCATTTAGAAGAAAACTCAATTATGGCAGTAGAACAAAGGGGCAATAAAAGAAAGTCATATGGAACAAAGGATCATTTGTTGTTAAATAAAGTTATAGTGGAGAACTGTAAGAAAGGGAAGAATTTAAGTATGGCATGGATTGACTATAAAAAAGCATTTGATAGTATCCCACATTCATGGATAAAAGAGTGCTTAAAAATGTATAAGGTACATCCTACACTGATTGATTACATTACAGTAACCCTGAAACAGTGGCAGACCACTTTGCAATTAAGCCATGTTAAAGGACAGATTATTATCCCAGGGATAAAAATCTAAAGGGGGATATTCCAGGGTGACTCCCTGTCATCGTTGCTGTTTTGCCTTACCATTAATCCATTAAGCTGTTTACTTAACAGCTTAGGTCGTGGCTATAATGTGGCTTCTAGAAAACAACAAAGTCTAATGACTTCTCATCTTCTCTTTGTCAATGATTTATAACTGTATAACTCATCAGATGAGGAACTGAAAGCACAGCTGCAGGTTGTCAAAACATTTTCAGATGATATTGGAATGTCATTTGGTCTTGATAAATGTGCAAAAGAAACCTTTAAAGCAGGAAAACTGCAGCACCAGGAAAGGGACAATAATGTGATATAAAAGTACTTGAGCAAGAGGGGGTGTATAAATACTTGGGAATTGATGAAGGATCAGCAATAAAACATGAACAAATGCGAATAAAACTTATTAAGGAGTACTTTAGAAGACTTAAATTAATCGTGAAGACAGCATTGACACCTAGGAACAAGATCCAAGCTATAAACCAATTTGCTCTTCCTATCCTAACTTATAGTTTTGGAGTGATTGACTGGCCCCAAAAAGTGTTGGATAGACTGGATATTAAAACAAGAAGGATGCTTCATGCTCACCAAATGATTTATAAAAAATCACCATATACCAAGATTATATATTCCCCGTTCTGAAGGAGGGATGGGCCTCCTTGAAATTGATTACATGTATAGATCTGCAATCGTGGGACTCCACACATATCTATTGACCTCACAAGATCCAAATGTGGTGAAAGTTTTGAAACATGAGGAGAATAAATCTAAGATGACTTCTCTGCTTATTTTAGCAGAAGCATATCGACATCAAGCAGGAATGGAAATCAAACCAGAAGTAGATAAAAACTAGGCAGCAACTGAATGTGCCAAAAAACAAAAGAAAGAATATAAGGTGAAGGACCAGATGAGAAGGCAAGAAATGTGGAATAAACATAAATATAGTTACAACTATAGAAAACTTCTGGAAGAACCTCATGTTGATCAAGAAGGAATGCAGGAATGGTTAAGGAGAGGTGAATTCAAACAAAGAGATGAAAGGTTAATATTGGCAGCCCAAGATAGTGGGTACGTACACGCTGGTTTACTACGTCCATTGAACATGTGGGAGAAACAGACATATGTAGGTTTTGTGGAACCGAATTGGAAACAGTCACATACACTATTGTTGGTTGTGAGACTCTAATAGCAGAGGGACTGTATACTGAAAGGCATAATAATGTGGCGAGATTGTTACACTGAAGATTGTGCAAATATGGTTTTAAAGTGGCTGAAAAATACTGGAAACATGAGCCACAGAGAATCATAGAAAATGATGAAGTTTACATCACATGGGATCATACCAAAAGTCCAAAAGATAGATGCTAGAAAACCAGATATAGTGGTCCAAGAAAAGAATGCAAAAGTAGCATTGATCATTGAAATTGCCACACCTAGTGACTACAGTGTCTTGCATACAGAGACACAAAGTCATAAAATACCTCGATCTGCAGGCAGAAACGAGAGCCATGTGGAAGAAAGATACCCAGACAGTTCCAATAGTAGTAGGAGCAACCGGTCTTATAAAAAAGAATTCACAATCATATTTAGATATGTTACCAATTCATTTAACACCAAACGAATTACAGAAGGAGTCATTCTGGGCACATTGCGGGTGCTGCAAAGAGCACTTTTGGCTAACATCAAAGAGTGAAACAATACTAATTTCATGAACTTTAATCATACTTTGACTTAGGAATAGGGGCCATTCCCGTCATGGTATTAGAAACCCAAACAACTTGGAGAAATTAAAAAGGGAGTAACCATTACATGGCCAATAGGTAAATATACATTCAATTACCCTCACTTATCCCTTTTATAACCATTACATGGCCAATAGGTAAATATACATACAATTAACTTTACTCGTACCTTTTATAACCATTACATGGCCCACAGGTATATATATGCATTAATTTATCCATACTTGTACCTTTATAAGCATTACATGGCCCGTAGATAAATATATATTCAATGACCATTATCTGTACCTTTTATAACCACTACCTGGTCCATAGGTAAATATACATTCAATTACCATTACCTGTACCTTTTATAACCATTACATGGCCTACAGATATATATACATTCATTTAGCCATACTTGTACCTTATACATTCAATTACCATTACCTGTACCTTTTATAACCATTACCTGGCCCACATGTAATCCTTACTTGTACCTTTTATATCAATTACCTGGCCCATAGGTAAATATACATTCAGTTACCCTTACTTGTACCTTTTATAACAATTACCTGGCCCGTAGGTAAATATACATTCAGTTACCATTACCTGTACCTTTTATAACCATTACCTGGCCCACATGTAATCCTTATTTGTACCTTTTACATCCATTACCTGGCCTATAGGTAAATATACATTCAGTTTCCCTTACTTGTATCTTTTATAACCATTACCTGGCCCGTAAGTAAATATACATTCAATTACCCTCACTTGTACCTTTTATATCCATTACCTGGCCCATAGGAAAATATACATTCAGTTACCATTACCTGTACCTTTTATGACCATTACCTGTCTCGTAGGTAAATATACATTCACTTACCATTACCTGTACCTTTTATAACCATTACCTGTCTCATAGGTAAATATACATTCCGTTACCATTACCTGTACCTTTTATAACCATTACCTGGCCCATAGGTAAATATACATTCAGTTACCATTACCTGCACCTTTTATAACCATTACCTGTCTTGTAGGTAAATATACATTCAATTACCATTACCTGTACCTTTTATAACCATTACCTGTCTCCTAGGTAAATATACATTCAGTTACCATTACCTGTACCTTTTATAACCATTACCTGGCCCATAGGTAAATATACATTCAGTTACCATTACCTGTACCTTTTATAACCATTACCTGTCTCGTAGGTAAATATACATTCAGTTACCATTACCTGTACCTTTTATAACCATTACCTGTCTCGTAGGTAAATATACATTCAGTTACCATTACCTGTACCTTTTATAACCATTACCTGTCTCGTAGGTAAATATACATTCAGTTACTATTACCTGTACCTTTTATAACCATTACCTGTCTCATAGGTAAATATACATTCAGTTACCATTACCTGTACCTTTTATATCCATTACCTGTCTCGTAGGTAAATATACATTCAGTTACCATTACCTGTACCTTTTATAACCATTACCTGTCTCGTAGGTAAATATACATTCAGTTACCATTACCTGTACCTTTTATATCCATTACCTGTCTCGTAGGTAAATATACATTCAGTTACCATTACCTGTACCTTTTATAACCATAACCTGTCTCGTAGGTAAATATACATTCAGTTACCATTACCTGTACCTTTTATATCCATTACCTGTCTCGTAGGTAAATATACATTCAGTTACCATTACCTGTACCTTTTATATCCATTACCTGTCTCGTAGGTGAATATACATTCAGTTATCATTACCTGTACCTTTTATAACCATTACCTGTCCCGTAGGTAAATATACATTCAGTTACCTTTACCTGTACCTTTTATATCCATTACCTGTCTCGTAGGTAAATATACATTCAGTTACCATTACCTGTACCTTTTATAACCATTACCTGTCTCGTAGGTAAATATACATTCAGTTACCATTACCTGTACCTTTTATAACCATTACCTGTCTCGTAGGTAAATATACATTCAGTTACTATTACCTGTACCTTTTATGATCGTCAAAACTATTTCTCTACACTCCAAAACCAAAATATAAACAACCCTCAAAAATTCTGGAAAGGGATCTCTACTCTCCTCCACCCCAGCAAACCAGATACTCCTACCCCAGATCCAAATGCTCCAGAACATGATTTAGCCACCCAATTTAATTCTTTCTTTATTGACTCCATCTCCAAATTGACCTCTTCATTCTCCAACACCTCTCTACTATCCAATACCCCCTCATCCACCCCCACTCTCTCTACTTCTATACCTACTCCCACACCGACTAACACCTCTACCCCCTTTTCTACACAAACTCTATCCTCATCACCACCACCCCAAAATTCCCCCCTCCTGACTGCACCCTCTTCTCATTAAATCCCATACCTACATCTACTATTAAGAAACTCCTTCAGAAATTGAAACCATGTACCAATGCTCCTGACAGTATCCCTTCTTACTTTCTCAGTATAGCTGCTGAAACTCTTGCCTACCCCATTAGCATCTTAATTAACCACTCCCTACAAGAATACACAGTTCCCCAAATCTGGAAACAAGCCTTCATTATACCTCTACACAAAGGTGGTAACAATAATAACATTACTAATTTCCATCCCATAGCCATCCTGTCCCCCATTTCTAAACTCCTAGAAAAATGTGTCCAACTTCAACTCCTTCCTCACCTCCTAGACAATCATCTTATTACTCCCAAACAGCACGGTTTCAGACCTAATCATAGCACCATGACTGCCCTCCTCTCCTTCCTTGAAATTGTAAATAAAGCCCGTGACTCTGGACAAGTTGTTTCTACCTTGCTTCTTGACCTCTCCAAAGCCTTCAATACTATCTCTCATAGCCTGCTCTTAACTAAACTCTCCAAACTTCACCTATCTTCCTCCTCTTTAAACTGGTTCTCTAGTTACCTATATAACAGAAATCAAGCTGTAAAATGGAAAAAAGCTACCGCCTCTTTCCTTAGTACCCCTACAGGAGTTCCACAAGGCTCCATACTGGGTCCTCTTCTCTTCAATATTTTTATAAACGACTTCCACAAATCAATTCCATTCTCTAGCATCATCCAATATGCGGATGATTCAACTATCATTTGTTCTGCCTCTTCTATCACTACACTACAAAAACTTACTCAAGATGCTTTCTCTTCCACAGAGTAATGGATGCTAAGTAATCATCTAGCTCTCAATGCTACCAAGACCAAACTTATGTTATTTACTCCTTCTAAAGTCATCCCTCCCGACATGAGTACATTCTTAATTACTAGTCTACACAACTCACCTCTTGAAATAGTATCAGAGACCAAACTACTTGGGGTCCAAATCGACAACCTACTTAAATTTAACTCCCACCTGCAAATAAACATCAAAAACACTCATCAAAAACTTGGCATGCTTTATAGACAGAATGCTACCTCACATCTGCCACTAAAATCACTCTCTCTACTTCCTTCCTTATCCCATCCCTTCTCTGTGGCACCCCACTACTAACTAATCTTCAGTCCTTGTTAAAAAAACAGCTTACCTCCTGCTATAACAAAATTGCAAAATTTGCCACCAGCCAAAAGTCCTCCACTCACCACTGTGTCGCCCTCCATAAACTAAAATGGCTAGAACTTACCAATCAACTAACTTACACTCAACTAACTCTAGCCCATAAGCTTATTCTCAACCCCTCCCTCTGTCCCTCCCTTTCCTCTGCCTTTAAAAAGCACCTACCTAACAGAGTTCTAAGGTCAAATAATCAAAATCTACTAGAAGTGCACAAACCTACTCATCCCCCAGGCAAAATCCTTCTTTCCTTCAGCCTCGCTCGCCTCTGGAACTCCATACCTCCACTCATCCACACCACCTCAAAAAATCTAGATCCGTCAGAGCCACAAGGGCGGGAGACTTAAACCTCGACACGGCTATTAATAGGACGCGCTGGAGGGATAGATTCATCACCCAAAGACTCCCTATGCTGTGGAATAAAATCCCGGTATATGTGAGGCAGAGCACCTCGCTGGCCTTGTTCAAGAGAAATCTTGACCAATGGATGGGAGATCGCAGATATACCCCAGGGATTACCTCAGTGTCACTGCTCAACAGAGGCACAGCAAAATAATGGGTATAGTTCCCCATACTAAAGGGGTGGCGTAAGCCACAAAACTATGGGCTAGGCTTGTAAATGCCCTCGGGCAGATAGCCTAGTATGAACCTATGAACCTATGAACCTCTAACGACTCTACCTTCAAAAAGTCTCTTTTCTTACATCTAGCATCACAGTGGGAATGCTCTTGCTCCCACCCCACATAACTAACTCTACTTAATCTCCTTCAATACCATATCCTACTTTACGTAGCTACTATGTTTGTTAGCTAATCTGTACTAATGTTTACATTTATTCTATTACCAGTAGGTTTCTTCTCAATGTATTAACTGTTATGACTGTATTCTATATGTGATTAGTTTTATTTTTATTCTGCCTACATAGTATTAATAACTCTCTGTTATAGATTGTCTGACCTAGATTGTCACTGTCAAATGTTAAATGTATATTTTGTTTTGGAGCTTTTCTCCCCAGGACTCCATTGAAAACGGGTTCTTTATGGCCCAATGGACTATCCTGGTAAACCAACTGCAATAAATAAATAAATTATGACAATTACCTGTCTTGTAGGTAAATATACATTCAGTTACCATTACCTGTACCTTTTATTTATTTATTTATTTATTTATTTATTTATTTATTTTTTTAACATTTGTTGACCGGGAAAGTCCGACTAGGTTCCACAGATCCTGTTTTCAGCGGAGGCCCGGGGAGAAACTCTCTAGAAGCATGTCTTTAGAATGTGGGAGGAAACCGGAGTACCCGGAGGAAACCCACACGAACGCAGGGAGAACATGCAAACTCCACACAGAAGGCACCCCAGCCGAGATTCGAACCGGACAACCTCTTGCTGTGAGGTGACCATTTATAACCATTACCTGTCTCGTAGGTAAATATACATTCAGTTACCATTACCTGTACCTTTTATAACCATTACCTGTCTCGTAGGTAAATATACATTCAGTTACTATTACCTGTACCTTTTATAACCATTACCTATCTCGTAGGTAAATATACACTCAGTTACCATTACCTGTACCTTTTATATCCATTACCTGTCCCGTAGGTAAATATACATTCAGTTACCATTACCTGTACCTTTTATATCCATTACCTGTCTCGTAGGTAAATATACATTCAGTTACCATTACCTGTACCTTTTATATCCATTGCCTGTCTCGTGGGTAAATATACATTCAGTTACCATTTCCTGTACCTTTTATAACTATTACCTGTCTCGTAGGTAAATATATATTCAGTTACCATTACCTGTACCTTTTATATCCATTACCTGTCTCGTAGGTAAATATACATTCAGTTACCATTACCTGTACCTTTTATATCCATTACCTGTCTCGTAGGTAAATATAGATTCATTACCATTACCTGTACCTTTTATATCCATTACCTGTCTCGTAGGTAAATATACATTCAGTTACCATTACCTGTACCTTTTATATCCATTACCTGTCTCATAGGTAAATATACATTCAGTTACCATTACCTGTACCTTTTATATCCATTACCTGTCTCGTAGGTAAATATACATTCAGTTACCATTACCTGTACCTTTTATAACCATTACCTGTCTCGTTGGTAAATATACATTCAGTTAAAATTACCTGTACCTTTTATAACCATTACCTGTCTCGTAGGTAAATATACATTCAGTTACCATTACCTGTACCTTTTATATCCATTACCTGTCTTGTAGGTAAATATACACTCAGTTACCATTACCTGTACCTTTTATATCCATTACCTGTCTCGTAGGTAAATATACATTCATTACCATTACCTGTACCTTTTATAACCATTACCTGTCTCGTAGGTAAATATACATTCAGTTACCATTACCTGTACCTTTTATAACCATTACCTGGCCCATAGGTAAACATACATTCAGTTACCATTACCTGTACCTTTTATGACCATTACCTGTCTCGTAGATAAATATACATTCAGTTACCATTACCTGTACCTTTTATATCCATTACCTGTCTCGTAGGTAAATATACATTCAGTTACCATTACCTGTACCTTTTATAACCATTACCTGTCTCGTAGGTATATATATATATTCAGTTACCATTACCTGTACCTTTTATATCCATTACCTGTCTCGTAGGTAAATATACATTCATTACCATTACCTGTACCTTTTATATCCATTACCTGTCTCGTAGGTAAATATACATTCAGTTACCATTACCTGTAGCTTTTATATCCATTACCTGGCCCATAGGTAAATATACATTCAGTTACCATTACCTGTACCTTTTATAACCATTACCTGTCTCGTAGGTAAATATACATTCAGTTACCATTACCTGCACCTTTTATAACCATTACCTGTCTCGTAGGTAAATATACATTCAGTTACCATTAGCTGTACCTTTTATATCCATTACCTGTCTCTTAGGTAAATATACATTCAGTTATCATTACCTGTACCTTTTATGACCATTACCTGTCTCATAGGTAAATATACATTCAGTTACCATTACCTGTACCTTTTATATCCATTACCTGTCTCGTAGGTAAATTTACATTCAGTTACCATTACCTGTACCTTTTATATCTATTACCTGTCTCGTAGGTAAATATACATTCAGTTACCATTACCTGTACCTTTTATATCCATTACCTGTCTCGTTGGTAAATATACATTCAGTTACCATTACCTGTACCTTTTATATCCATTACCTGTCTCATAGGTAAATATACATTCAGTTACCATTACCTGTACCTTTTATATCCATTACCTGTCTCGTAGGTAAATATACATTCAGTTACCAGTACCTGTACCTTTTATATCCATTACCTGTCTCGTAGGTAAATATACATTCAGTTACCATTACCTGTACCTTTTATATCCATTACCTGTCTCATAGGTAAATATACATTCATTACCATTACCTGTACCTTTTATATCCATTACCTGTCTCGTAGGTAAATATACATTCAGTTACCATTACCTGTACCTTTTATATCTATTACTTGTCTCGTAGGTAAATATACATTCAGTTACCATTACCTGTACCTTTTATATCCATTACCTGTCTCGTAGGTAAATATACATTCAGTTACCATTACCTGTTCCTTTTATATCCATTACCTGTCTCATAGGTAAATATACATTCAGTTACCATTACCTGTACCTTTTATAACCATTACCTGTCTCGTAGGTAAATATACACTCAGTTACCATTACCTGTACCTTTTATAACCATTACCTGTCTCTTAGGTAAATATACATTCAGTTACCATTACCTTTACCTTTTATAACCATTACCTGTCTTGTAGGTAAATATACATTCAGTTACCATTACTTGTACCTTTTATAACCATTACCTGTCTCGTAGTTAAATATGCATTCAGTTACCATTACCTGTACCTTTTATAACCATTACCTGTCTCGTAGGTAAATATACATTCAGTTACCATTACCTGTACCTTTTATATCCATTACCTGTCTCGTAGGTAAATATACATTCAGTTACCATTACCTGTACCTTTTATAACCATTACCTGTCTCGTAGGTAAATATACATTCAGTCACCATTACCTGCACCTTTTATAACCATTACCTGTCTCGTTGGTAAATATACATTCAGTTACCATTACCTGTAGCTTTTATAACCATTACCTGTCTCATAGGTTCATAGGTTCATAGGTTCATACTAGGCTATCTGCCCGAGGGCATTTACAAGCCTAGCCATAGTTTTGTGGCTTACGCCACCCCTTAGTTTGGAGAAACTATGCCCATTATTTAGCTGTGCCTCTGTCGAGCAGTGACACTGAGGTAACCCCTGGGGTGTATCTGCGATCTCCCATCCATTGGTCAAGATTCCTCTTGAACAAGGCCAGCGAGGTGCTCTGCCTCACATAAACCGGGATTTTGTTCCACAGCATAGGGAGTCTTTGGGTGATGAATCTATCCCTCCAGCACGTCCTATTAATAACCATGTCGAGGTTTAAGTCACCCACCCTTGTGGCTCTGAGGGATCTAGATTTTTCGAGATGAAGCATGTTCATCAAATCTGGGTTTGACATGGCCTTGTATGTTAGGCATAGGTCACCTCTGAGTAAGCGGTACGCAACTGAATATAACTAGAGTTCTTTCAGTCGTGCAGCATAAGACAGATTTTTGAGACCCTTTATCCTTTTGGTGAGGAACTTTTGTGGCCTCTCCAGCTGCTGCAAGTGTCGGGTCAGGTACATTCCGAATGGGGCATTGTACTCGATCATTGGTCTGATGAGTGATGAGTATTGGGAGACTATGACTTCCCTTGATCTAGATGTGAATCCCTTCATGATAAGGTGGGCAATGTAGAAGGTCTTCCTAACTACTTTAGCAATATGAGTGTCGAATGAAAGGCTACTGTCAACCTGGGTTCCCAGGTCCCTAATAACTTCTTCTGTGTTCAGGGGATTGCCACCTATATGGTAGCTAGAGGTAACCTTATTTTTCTCGAAGGGGATGACTATGCATTTTTTGGCATTTAACTTGAGGCCATGGCTCTGGCACCAGTTATCCGTTTCTGTGAGACCCTTCTGAAGGATATCTGTGTCGGATGTGTTCTCAACTACGGCGCCCAGTTTGCAGTCATCTGCGAACTTTGTCAGCCATAACCCTCCTGTGTTTGCTTGTACTTCAGAAAAGTAGATGCCGAACAAGAGTGGGCCCAGGACTGAGCCCTGTGGGATACCACTTGTGACAGGCTTAGAGTTTGACATGGCGCCAGCAACTCTGACCCTGTGGGTTCTGTCACTCAGCCAGTTTGCAACCCATCTTGTAATGTATGGGTTTACATTTAAGTTGATGAGTTTTTCAATGATACCCGAGTGGGGTATTGTATTGAAAGCCTTTGCCAGGTCTAGGTAGGCTGTATGGACTGCCTTCCCCTCGTCAATGGCCTTGGTGACTGTTTCAAAGAAGTCAACCAAGTTTAAAAGGCATGATCTGCCTTTGACAAAGCCAAACTGGGTTGGATCCAAAGTCTGCAAATTCCCTATGTCTTTATTTATGAGATTCATTATGATCCTTTCCATGGCTTTGCAGATCAGGCTTGTCAAGCTAATGGGACGGTAATTTCCAGGGTCGGTGGAGGCACCGCCTTTGTGGAGTGGGACCACAGTCGCTGTGCGCCACTCCCTGGGTATGTATCCGGAGGTGAGACTAAGATTAAACAGCTGTCCTAACTGTGGGTTTAATTCCTCATTGAGTTCATGGAGCACACAGTCGGGGACACCATCAGGTCCCATGGATGCTGTGTTCTTTGCCTTGGAGAGAGCAGTTCTCACCTGGGCGTTGGAGATGCTTGGGGGGCTACAATCATTTGGTATAGATATCTCTTCTTTAGGCGGGGAGGGGGGAGAAGTTTGCACTGAACCTGTCAGCCAGTATGTTGGCAATGTCTGTAGGATCAGTAATCTTCACATCATTTTGAACTAATTCTGAGCATATCTGGGAATTTCCTCCTAGGTTTCTGACATAGCTAAAGAATGCTTTATGTTTGTCTTTAGAGTCCTTAGCTATTTTTTTCTCAAAATTAGCTTTGGATGATTTTATGAGAGCTCTTAGCTTTTTACTTATAGTGATCAGCGGTGTCTTACCTTTTAAGGATTTTGCTCTGTCTTGTAGTAGCTTTCTCCTTTTATTGTAGAGTTTGTTTATGGCTGGGGTCCACCAGACTGGACGCTTGCCTTTGGTACAAAGAGTCTTTGTTTTGCTTGGGATTGCCTGATCCATGCAGCCCTGCAGGTGCTGGTAGAAGGCATTTGTAAGTGATTCAGCGGTTTGAGTAATGTTAACCGCCGGCTCAGGGGCCTTAAAGGAGACCACACTAGTCTTTAGAAGTGTGAAGTCGGCTTTCGAGAAGTTCTTTACTGTGGTCTTTTACATTTCGGGTGGTGGCGGGATGAGGACCTCCAGCGAGATTAGTTTGTGATCAGATCTCACCAGTGAGGGGTATACTTCTGGCGTTGAACATTGTGCTCCCATGTTCGTGATGATGAGCTCAAGTATGTTCTCTCCTCTTGTGGGGATGGTGACTAGTTGTTCCATGGCATTTGAGTTTATGAATTCCAGGAACTTTTGGGCTAGAGTGTTTGGGCTTGAGTAGTGTTCCCAGTCTATATTAGGGTAGTTGAAGTCACCTAGTATGATGGTGTTCGGAGATACATTTATCCCTCCAGTGTTTTCAGGAAGGCCATGTGAGGTTCCTGAGTTTGAGGTGGCCTGTAACATGCTACAATTTGCATAGCAGTCTTGCCAATGGTTAATTGCACCTGGATGGTTTCCGATGCATCGTGCGATGCCACCAATCTTGAGGTGTGGGTGTCCTTGATGAATATGGATACCCTCCTCCTTTCTTGGTATTGTCCGGGTTTTGTGGCGGAACGCATGATATGAGGTAAAACCTGATAGTGCTGGGGTGCTCTCAGGAGCCTTGAACCAGGTTTCTGTCACAGCACAGACATCGATGTTCTCCATACTGAGAAGGGCCTCGAGTGCGTGCATCTTGAGGTTGAGACTTCTGGCATTGAGCAGCATTAGCCTTAGTTTTTCTTCTTTGTTTTGTTCTAGGGTGGTAGGTTTAGAATTTGAGCCTTGCCTAAAAAGGCACTATGTGGGTGGCAAGAGCCTTTGCCAAAATCCGGAATCCCAGGGGTGACAAGTGCAAGCCGTCCCTTGCGAAGCAGCGTGGCTTGTCCAGCATGTCATCCCAGGCAGACAGACATTGGATCCCCTTTGAATGACACCAGAGTTTAGGCCAATTGTTAAAACTGATCATCTTATCTCTGTATTGTGGCATCATTCTTGGTGAAGGTAGGATACTGCTCAAGGTCAGGGTCATACCTGCCTGGGCTACATAATCAGAGAGCTCCTCTATGTCTCTTTTCATGTAGTCCAGGGAGGTACATCTCAGGTCGTTTACACCAGTGTGGACAATGATTGAGTCGTACTTGTACCTGCTGTTGAGAGACCTGAGTGCATGCGTTATGTGGCGGATTCTAGCACCCAACAGGCAGCTTACTGTGACCCTCTCCTTACTCAGTCTGGTGAGCGGGACATCAGTGTGTCTGACTATGGAGTCACCAATGACTAGTGTGTCTGGCATAGTGTTTGGCCTTAAGGGCTGTAGGTAAATATACATTCAGTTACCATTACCTGTACCTTTTATAACCATTACCTGTCTCGTAGGTAAATATACATTCAGTTACCATTACCTGTACCTTTTATAACCATTACCTGTCTCGTAGGTAAATATACATTCAGTTACCATTACCTGTATGTTTTATATCCATTACCTGTCTCGTAGGTAAATATACATTCAGTTACCATTACCTGTACCTTTTATATCCATTACCTGTCTCGTAGGTAAATATACATTCAGTTACCATTACCTGTACCTTTTATATCCATTAACTGTCTCGTAGGTAAATATACATTCAGTTACTATTACCTGTACCTTTTATAACCATTACCTGTCTCGTAGGTAAATATACATTCAGTTACCATTACCTGTACCTTTTATGACCATTATCTGTCTCGTAGGTAAATATACATTCAGTTACCATTACCTGTACCTTTTATATCCATTACCTGTCTCGTAGGTAAATATACATTCAGTTACCATTACCTGTACTTTTTATAACCATTACCTGTCTCGTAGGTAAATATACATTCAGTTACTATTACCTGTACCTTTTATATCCATTACCTGTCTCGTAGATAAATATACATTCAGTTACCATTACCTGTACCTTTTATATCCATTACCTGTCTCGTAGGTAAATATACATTCAGTTACCATTACCTGTACCTTTTATAACCATTACCTGTCTCGTAGGTAAATATACATTCAGCAGCAGCACAGCAAATGGCCAGTTCATATTGCTGCTTTCATTTTTCTCAGTCTGAACAGTAAAACTACCTTTTTGCCATATTTGTTATATTTCTATGTTTGTACAGAATTGCTAATGTCACCTCGAGAATACTGGAGCTGGTTTTCCATGGATGAACCATGGGAACTTATATGAGATTACTCTGCAATGCAAATACTTTATTAGTTTTTTGCTGTATTACATAGTTTCAGTCCTGTTTAAATATTCATAGATCAGCTGTATTCCACATTACCTCACTTTATAACTCATGTGTAAGACAGAGCAATAGAGTATGTAGTTATCATTTCTATTGTCTGTATTTAACATGTCACAAAGCTCACCACTTTGATTTGAAATCTCTCCTTCAGAACAGATGATGCAGTCATAACAGCAGATTGGCTGTCCTCGACGAATCAGTTTTCGGTGACCTGGTGAGCAACTCGTACTGCAAACAGAGTGGGGAGTCTAGAACAAACAAGGGGGCAATAATGAATTCAAACATTTAAAAGTATTGAGAAAACAAACTCATACATAACATAATGCAATGCTGCAGTGATTAAAAGCTGACAACATTGTATTATGACATCATAATTCAGGTACAATATGCTGAGTGATGTAAAACAGGGTCAATATTACAGTGAGTCAGCAGAAGTTAGATCTCTTGGACACATAGCTATGACAGGGGCCATGCTGTCATGGTAACTGCATTCATGTTAACGTGTTGCAGTGAGTCAGCAGAAGTCGGATCTCTTGGACATATAGGTATGACAGGGGTCCTTGCTGTCATGTTAACTGCATCCATGTTAATGTGTTGCAGTGAGTCAGTAGAAGTCAGATCTCTTGGACACATAGCTATGACAGGGGGCTGTGCTATCATGTTAACTGCATCCATGTTAACATGTTGCAATGAGTCAGCAGAAGTCAGATGTCTTGGACACAGAGCTATGACAGGGAGCCGTGATGTCATGGTAACTGCATCCATGTTAATGTGTTGCAGGGAGTCAGCGGAAGTCAGATCTCTTGGACACATAGTTATGACAGGGGGCTGTACTGTCATGTTAACTGCATCCATGTTAACGTGTTGCAGTGAGTCATCAGAAGTCAGATCTCTTGGATACATAGGTATGACAGTGGGCCATGCTGTCATGTTAACTGCATCCATGTTAATGTGTTGCAGTGAGTCAGCAGAAGTCAGATCTCTTGGACACATACCTATGACAGGAGGCCATGCTGTCATGTTAACTGCATCCATGTTAATGTGTTGCAGTGAGTCATCAGAAGTCAGATCTCTTGGGCACATATCTATGACAGGGGCTGTGCTGTCATGTTAACTGCATCCATGTTAACGTGTTTCAGTGAGTCAGCAGAAGCCAGATCTCTTGGACACATAGGTATGACAGAGGGCCGTGCTGTCATGTTTACTGCATCTAGGTTAAACATGTTGCAGTGAGTCAGCAGAAGTCAGATCTCTTGGACACATAGTTATGACAGGGGGCATGCTGTCATGGTAACTGCATCCATGTTAACATGTTGCAGTGAGTCAGCAGAAGTCAGATCTCTTGGACACATAGCTATGACAGGGGCCATGCTGTCATGGTAACTGCATTCATGTTAACGTGTTGCAGTGAGTCAGCAGAAGTCAGATGTCTTGGACACAGAGCTATGACAGGGAGCCGTGCTATCATGGTAACTGCATCCATGTTAATGTGTTGCAGGGAGTCAGTGGAAGTCAGATCTCTTGGACACATAAGTATGACAGTGGGCCGTGCTGTCATGTTAACTGCATCCATGTTAATGCATTGCAGTGAGTCAGCAGAAGTCAGATCTCTTGGACACATACCTATGACAGGGGGCCATGCTGTCATGTTAACTGCATCCATGTTAATGTGTTGCAGTGAGTCATCAGAAGTCAGATCTCTTGGGCACATATCTATGACAGGGGGCTGTGCTGTCATGTTAACTGCATCCATGTTAACGTGTTTCAGTGAGTCAGCAGAAGCCAGATCTCTTGGACACATAGGTATGACAGAGGGCCGTGCTGTCATGTTAACTGCATCTAGGTTCAACGTGTTGCAGTGAGTCAGCAGAAGTCAGATCTCTTGGACACATAGTTATGACAGGGGGCCGTGCTGTCATGTTAGCTGCATCCATGTTAAAGTGTTGCAGTGAGTCAGCAGTAGTCAGATCTCTTGACCACATAGCTATGACAGGGGGCCGTGCTGTCATGGCAACTGCATCCATGTCAACGTGTTGGTTTCTGACCTCCTTCCTGGTCTTTTCATCTGGTTTTACCAGTTAAGTCACCTGACTGGATGGCAAGGACTGTGGCTAAGATTCCCTTTAAGGCACTGAAAGCTATGGAAATGTGAAATACTTTGCAGAATATGTACATATGTACAGCATAAAACAACAGTAAATAATTATGGAAGAAAATAAACATCAACAGAATATATGGAACTCCAGTGAAGTAAACAATGCATGCAGAATATTGATGACAAGCAAAGGGAAACATTTTATGAAATACAAACTGACAATGGAGTGCATGACTATGGACTACTGGTCTGGAGTATGATAAATTGGTTATCTGGGACTATATGCTTATAGAATGAGTTTTCTGACTTGTTATAAAGCCATGATTGTCAGAATTGAGTTCAATAATCCTACAAGGTATTTTATTCTTTTACAGGACAAGTCATCATAAGGCAGGTAATTAGGAGCTAAAACATTGTAGCCTGTCTATTGGAAGAACCTACAAATCTCAAGCAATGATTGCATACCCCTCAACTGTCCAGATTTTCATAGAACATCCAGATTTTTGTCTTGCATTTTTGGTTTGTTGCTCATACAATGTGTGATTTTTAAGGAAAACCACTGAAAACTGAAGTCACTAATTGTTGGCATACATTTGAGTTTCAAAATTCATGTTCTTCAGGAAAAAGCATGCTAACACACACCCTGTTAATCTATCAACTTTGTAAGTTTCTAAGAACATTATTTGAAATTTGCCCCTATTTTTGGACCTTTATCCATCCATTATTTTAGGCTTTGCCCAAAGTTTTTGTGCTAAAAGATTGAGAGGTATGCATAGTAGGCATGGTGAGCAAATTGCAATAAATAACCACATACTGTTAAAGAACTCATTAGCAATGGCCGCATACATTGCCCAAAACTTCAGAAGCCCTGCCTTCCAAAAAACAATGTGTGATTGCGATCCCCTGTACCCCATGTAGGACTTGCACCACCCAACATTACCTGCTCCTTATATGTACTAACTCCTGAACTACACGAACACAAAGGAATCAGCTGGTAGGCTGCAGTATCTCCACATATAAATAAACAATATATGTACAAATATATATATTTGATATATATATATATATATATATATCCTTTTTTTGCATTAACAATGTTCATATGTCTGTTATGTACTTGGAGCTTTTCTCCCCGGGCCTCCGCTGAAAATGGACATGTATCCAGTGGTCGACCTCGTTAACAAAATAAAATAAAAATAAATATATATATATATATATATATATATATATATATATATATATATATATATATATACATATATGAATAATGTCCCTGGGGGGAAAAAATCACTGTTCTGGCTGTTCGACATTATGTGATTTTGTTTTTTAGAGTTCAGTATAAGAGCATTCGCTATTTTCAGCTTTCACTCTTCTGACACAGACCTGTCTGTTCAGGGTGGGCATACAAGTAGTTCTTACTTTGGGCTAAACCTTCATCTGCCTGTGTTCTTCCCATTAGCGGCTTTTCTTAATTTTGTTTCCATTTCTCTGGCCGTTACATCATCTCATTTCATATCCCGTACATTTGGACTTCTTACTGGTCCTTTTACTTATTCTGTCTGTTCAGCATCTTTGTTATTTTCCACAGGGTTTTCATAGATATTTCTCTGAAATTTCTCCTTCTTGTTTGGTAGAGTTTCTATTCCTTTTGCTTTGCTTTGTTTCCCCAAGTCTCTATAATAATTTTTGGTCATAGACGAATTGCTTTATTTGTATTTTACACTTATTTTTATCTGCATATCTTCTACGTGTTTCTGCCTGTGCTGATATTTTTAGTTTATTATTTGTGATAGTACAAGATAGATCCTGATCTGTTCTGATACCGCTCATTGTTTTTATCATGTCTATTTTTCTACCTATTTTTGTTGATCTGTTCCCTCTTCTATAGTCTTTTAATAGTGCTAGTTCTTGTCTTGATTGCTTTATAGTTTTATCCGTTTGATACTTGCATGATGACATGTGATTTCTCCCTTTCTTTTCCCTTAGTGTCCTGTATTTTTGTGGTAAGACTTTATCTGTTATTAATTTAGCTGCACAGCTATATACCCTATTTACATCAGTTATATCACATGGATTTCTGTTAATAGTCCTGATTACAGTGTTCGTTTGTTTTACCAGCCTTCTAACATTTTGGGTCTTATTGACTTGTAATGTATTTCTTTCGTCGGTCCTAATATGTCTCATTCGTCTGTATTAAATCAAGCAAATATTTCCTTAGATCATTTTCCACTAGACTGAGGACACATTCTTTGTTTTCCATTTCTTGTGGGCATTTTACACAAAGTTGCAGATCATATTTCTGTGAATATTCTCTTCGCCTGCATCCTGCATCATCCATTGCTCTGTCATATGGGGGACTCACTGGCCTATCACTGCACAACATGGACTGTGTCAGAACTGCCACAGTTTCCTGTTCCTTCTCTTGCTGTGCAACTCCAACTGAACTTTTGTACTGGTTTCCTACTGAAGGCTCCAAAGTATCTTCATATGGAGCTGCTCAGATGTTTCTCTCTTCACTGGTTTCACCTCAATTTGGGGATGCATTGCTCTATCCTGCTGTGATATTATTGAGTTAAATTTCACTTATTGCACTTAATCCTTCAAATTGCAGGTAACCCATAACCTCAGTTTCTGTTTCCTTAACTTCTCCATTACTAGTCCTCTTTTCTATTTTTCCTCTTTGTTTTCTTATTTTTTGTATTTTAAAATTTCCCATATCTGTATACCTTTTTGCCTGCATTTCTCTTCAAGTACATTTGCTGCTGTTTTTTGTACTGATTAGTCTGGCTTTCTCCTTTGCATAAGTATTACACCATATTAAACATCTTTTTCTTTCCCATGTCCATATTCCTTCTTCCAATGTCTCCTGCTCCTCCTATTTCCCCTTACTTTGGGGACTAGTTGTTCCATCATGCTGTGATATGACCTGTGTTAGACTTCCTACACTAAATCCTTCACTTTGCAGGTTTTCATAACTTCACCTTCTATTTGTTTAATTCTACATTACTGATTTTCTGTTCCACATTACCCCTCTGTGATATTATTTTTGTATTGTGAAATTTTCCATATCTGGGTGCCTTTGCCTGTATTTCTCTTCAAATATCTTTGGGGCTGCTTTTTGTATTGGTCAGTTGTGCTTTTCCCTTTGCATAAATATTGCACCATATCAGAGCTCTCTTTCTTTCTCATGTCCATATTTCTTTTTTGTACTTTTCAAAATTATATATATTTTCTTCTTTATATTTTTGCACTTCCTTGGTTGTTTTTATTTTCCAAACAACCCAAGATTTGTTGGTCTATATAATATTTTCTTGGATGTGTTGCATTTATGAACGCAAATTTGCATTTGAAGCTTTTAACAGTTTTTCTTGTGCAACTATTTTGTTTTCCTCTAATTTCTCTTATAATCTTTATGAATAACTTCTATCTGGAAATGCTGGGCTTCTTGCATAATATTAACAATACATCATTTCTTTCTTATTCTCAATAGTCCACTCTATAATTTTGTATTTCTCTTTTTCGGCTTGTCATTTTTTGTGTTGTTTTTGTAGACTACTACTTCCGTCTACAACAGGGGGGACATCCTCCCCCTGGACCTGGCCCAGCCCAATTGTAGGAATGTTTCTGTGTCTTGAGGACACTGCACTGTCATTTTTTTCTAGTTCTGCTACCAGTGTGCATACCAGGATTGGGCACTTTTTTATCCTGAGTCTTATGCACCCGGATGTCTTTTTTTTTTTTTTAACCTACTTCTGTCCATTATATATGCTATATAACATACAATCTATACATCAGCATTTTCATGTTGAGATTTTGTAAAAACAGGGTCTAACCTTGTTTAGGTATTCACCAAACTTGAGGATGAATTCAATTCCAACAATACTGCTCTCCTGTGCTTGCTGATGTTATCACCTCCCCATTCGGAGATATTGTTTTTGATGCTTACCTAACCAATAATTGGTATCATACAAGTTTATTTTATATTTATTTAACTATTGCTCATGATATGTAAAACTTGGGTGAACTTTTCTAATAATAATACTGTGATTTATTTGGTCTAAGTTATTAGGAGGAAACTGTAGAGTGTATTGTTAGTGATACGATTGGTGTGGAGTAATAATAAAAAATATGGCCATGTGCCACAGGGAAGTCACTGTTTTTGGAGTCAATAGTAGCTCTGCAGAGCTCCAGTGGTGTATTGAGATAAATCCCTGACTAGGAAGGGTGTGCCATAATGATAAAATAATTCCCCATCGCTGTTAACTCTAAATAAGATAAATTTACATGACCTCAGCAGGAGATGCTACCTTGTACATTACATGGCTGGAGCTTCTGCTATGGACCTCCACTGAGACCTTCTGTCACATGGATAGTGGTCAGTTACTCCTATATCTCCATAACAAGTTCATCAGGCACCCTTAGCTGCAAATGAACCATACTATTCTAAGATATAGTCAGGGTCAAACTCTGTCTATCACGCCCATCCTCCCCTCAGTCGTAACCAGGCTAAAAAACTTTTCAAACGCTGACTACAACCTCTTAAGGGAGGGTATCTGTAGCTTCACACCACCTTCTCCCTCAAAGGATGCAGACAATTATGCTGAACAGTGCACAAATGCAGTATATAAGCACCTGTACAACCGCATGGACTTAGCCATACTCAACAGAACTAAAACCTGTTCCTCAAAGAAATATAAACCTGCCTGGTGGACATACTCTATTAACAGACTTTACAACAGAAAGAAGAAACTGTTGTCCAAGGGTAAAAAGGAACATATTGCCAATTTGAAAAACTCCCTCCTTAGCCTCAGCAAGCAAATTAGATCACTAGTGAAAACCTCCAAAGCCAATTATGAATCAAAACTAGCCTCCAAAACAAAGGGAAACCACAAAGCCTTCTTCATTTACATCAGGAACCTCTATGACAAAGTCAGGTATGTTCCAAATTAGTACTCAATGGTACCACTTACACTGATTCTATTGACTTAGCCATCTTGCTAGCAAATAGGTTCAGTGAGAACTTCACCCCCCTGCCCCCTAAAGGCCCATTTAACATCCAAGATACTTGTGCCGCACCTCACATCTCCATGGATCAAGTGTTAAAGGCCTTATCCAAGGCAAAGAACACAGATTCCATGGGACCCGATAGTATCTCAGGCTGCATTATGCACCATCTCTGTCAAGAACTAGCTTTGTCATTGAGCACCCTATTCAACCACAGCCTAAGTATAGACTTTATTCCAGTAGAGTGGAGAACTTCCATTGTCATCCATTTGCACAAAAATGGTGCCACTACTGACCCTGGAAACTATTGCCCCATTAGCTTGACAAATCTGATCTGTAAAGCAGTGGAGTATATTATTATGGGTCTCATAAACAAGGACATAGGCAATCTCCAAGCACTTCACCCCACCCAGTTCAGATTCGTCTAGGGCAGATATTGCCTGTTGAACCTGGTTGACTTTTTTGAGACTATCACCAAGGCCCTGGATGAGGGAAGGTCAGGACATACAGTTTATCTTCACTTGGCAAAGCCTTTTACACAATCCACCACTCAGGCATCCTTAACACAACTTGGCATAAATCCCTATCTCATCATGTGCACGGACAACTGGCTCGCCACTAGGACCCACAAAGTCAAAATAGAGGCCTCCTCCTCTGACAGCAGACCTGTCACTAGTGGTGTTCCCCAGAGATCTGTCCTGGGACCCTTACTGTTTAGCATCTACTTCTCAGAGGTCCAGGCAAAGACAAAAGGCCTGTGGCTGGCCAAGTTTGCAGACGACTGTAAGATGGGTGCTGTCATTGACTCCCCAGATGATGTTAACATACTACAAGAGGGTCTCACAGCAACAAATGCATGTTGCCAAAGTCATGGCCTTAAGTTAAAAGCAAAAAAATGTATTATCATACCATTTGGCAAAAACATGGCCCCTACTGATTATCACATCAATGGCAACAATCTAAGCATGCAACCTGTGGTGAGAGACATGGGAGCACAGGTTGACAACAATCTCACATTCAGCTTTCATGTAGCAGCAGTAGTCAGAAAAGCCTTTTACATGCCTCATCTCATAAGTAAAAAAAAAGGACGTTGTTACCTCTCTGTACTCCTCCCTCATTAGGCCAATAATTGAGTACAACACTCCATTTGGTATATACCTCTCCAAACACCTGCACCATTTGGAAAGGCCACAGACCTACCTTACAAAAAAATTCATGGCCTCCAACACTTGTCCTATGTGGAGAGGCTCAAATCAATATCACACTACTCGGTATCATACAGATTGCTCATATGTGATCTGTGTCTTGCCTACAAGGCAATCTCGAACCCTGCCGTACTAGACATGTTCCATATCTATAAGTCTAACTCCTCGCACATTACCAGCTCAAAAGGAAATCTAATATGAGACATTAACAAAACCTGCTGAAGAGAGGTTTGTCTCCCAGAGGCTGCCCTGTCTCTGGAATAGACTTCTCATACACGCCAAACAGAGTACCTCACTAACCATCTTCAAGTACAACCTTGATGAGTGGTGGGGAAACTACAAATTTCTCGCAGGGGTTCCACCTGTGTCCCTTATTGACAGGGGCAACAGTTGTTGAATGAGGTTTCATTTGTGGAGGTAAACTCTTGGATAAGCTTGTAAGATCCCTAGGGCCATTAGCCTACTAACCTCCTGTGAGCCTATTCTCCTAAGATTCAGAGCTAAATCATAGACATCAGTACTGCTAGAGGTGTATGCTTAAGCTTAGCATTATGGGATTAGGTTTCATAGTTATTATGTCGCCTATCACTTTGAGTGTTGCACCTACTGCCATAGTCACATAGTTCTCATTAAACATACAGTAGTTATAACTGTCAGGTTTACACATCTGTTTTCCTTTACCATCAGAATGTCATTATAGGTTCATAGGTTCATAGGTTCATACTAGGCTATATGCCCGAGGGCATTTACAAGCCTAGCCCATCGTTTTGTGGCTTACGCCACCCCTTTAGTATGGGGAACTAAACCCATTATTTTGCTGTGCCTCTGTCGAGCAGTGACATTGAGGTAATCCCTGGGGTATATCTGCGATATCCCATCCATTGGTCAAGATTTCTCTTGAACAAGGCCAGCGAGGTGCTCTGCCTCACATATACCGGGATTTTGTTCCACAGCATAGGGAGTCTTTGGGTGATAAATCTATCCCTCCAGCACGTCCTATTAATAGCCGTGTCGAGGTTTAAGTCTCCCGCCCTTGTGGCTCTGATGGATCTAGATTTTTTGAGGTGAAGCATATTCATCAAATCTGGGTTTGACATGGCCTTGTATGTTAGGCAAAGGTCACCTCTGAGCAGCGTGCGACTGAATAGAGCTGGAGTTCTTTCAGTCGGGCAGCATAGGACAGATTTTTGAGACCCTTTATCCTTTTGGTGAGGAACTTTTGTGGCCTCTCCAGCTGCTGCAAGTGTCGGGTCAGATACATTCCGAATGGGGCATTGTACTCAATCATTGGTCTGATGAGTGATGAGTAAAGGGAGACCATGACCTCCCTTGATCTAGATGAGAATCCCTTCATGATAAGGTGGGCAATGTAGAAGGCCTTCCTAACTACTTTAGCTACATGGGTGTCGAATGATAGACTACTATCAACCTGGGTCCCCAGGTCCCTGATAAATTCTTCTGTGCTCAGTGGATTGCCACCTATTTGGTAGCTAGGGGTAACCTTGTTTTTCCCGAAGGGTATGACTATGCATTTTTTGGCATTTAACTTTAGGCCATGGCTCTGGCACCAGTTATCCATTTCTGTGAGACCCTTCTGAAGGATATCTGTGTCAGATGTGTTTTCTACTATGGCCCAGTTTGCAGTCATCTGCAAACTTTGTCAGCTCATAACCCTCCTGTGTTTGCTTGTACTTCGGAAAAGTATATGCCAAACAAGAGTGGGCCCAGGACTGAGCCCTGTGGGACACCACTTGTGACAGGCTTTGAGTCTGACATGGCGCCAGCAACTCTGACCCTGTGGGTTCTGTCACTCAGCCAGTTTGCAATCCATCTTGTGATGTATGGGTTAACATTTAAGCTGATGAGTTTTTCAATGATACCCGAGTGGGGTATTGTATCGAAGGCCTTCGCCAGATCAAGGTAGGCTGTATGGACTGCCTTTCCCTCATCAATGGCTTTGGTGACTGTTTCAAAAAAGTCAACCAAGTTTAAAAGGCATGATCTGCCTTTGACAAAGCCAAACTGGGTTGGATCCAAAGTCTGCAAATTCCGTATGTCTTTATTTATGAGCTCCATTATGATCCTCTCCATGGCTTTGCAGATAAGGCTTGTCAAGCTAATGGGCCGGTAATTTCCAGGGTCGGTGGTGGCACCGCCTTTGTGAAGTGGGACCACAGTTGCAGTGCGCCACTCCTGGAGTGCGTATCCAGAGGTAAGACTTTGATTAAACAGCTGTCCTAGCTGTGGGTTTAATTCATCATTGAGTTCATGGAGCACACAGCCGGGGACACCATCGGGTCCCATGGATGCTGTGTTTTTTGCTTTGGAGAGAGCAGTTCTCACTTGGGCGTTGGAAATGTTTGGGGGGCTGCAATTGTTTGGTATAGATATCTCACCTTTTGGGGGGGGGGAGAAGTTTGCACTGAACCTGTCAGCCAGTATGTTGGCAATGTCTGTAGGATCAGTAATCTTCACATCATTTTGAACTAGTTCTGAGCATATCTGGGAGTTTCCTCCCAGGTTTCTAACATAGCTAAAGAAGGCCTTATGATTGTCTTTTGAGTCTTTAGCTATTTTTCTCTCAAAATTTGCTTTGGATGATTTTATGAGAGCTCTTAGTTTTTACTTGTAGTGATCAAGGGTGTCTTACCTTTTAAGGATTTTGCTCTATCTTGTAGTAGCTTCCTCCTTTTGTTGTAGAGTTTGTTTATGGCTGGGGTCCACCAGACTGGACGCTTGCCTTTGGTACAAAGAGTCTTTGTTTTTCTTGGGATTGCCTTATCCATGCAGTCCTGCAGGTGCTGGTAGAAGGCATTTGTAAGTGATTCAGCGGCTTGAGTACTGTTTTCCGCCGGCTCAGGGCCTTAAAGGAGACCACACTAGTCTTTAGAAGTGTGAAGTCGGCTTTGAAAAGTTCTTTACTGTGGTCTTTTTATTTCAGGTGGGGGTGGGATGAGGACCTCCAGCGAGATTAGTTTGTGATCTGATCTCACCAGTGAGGGTATACTTCCGGTGTTGAACATTGTGCTCCCATGTTCGTGATGATGAGATCAAGTATGTTATCTCCTCTTGTGGGGATGGTGACTAGTTGTTCCATGGCATTTGAGTTTATGAATTCCAGGAACTTTTGGGCTAGGTGTTTGGGCTTGAGTAGTGTCCCCAGTCTATATTAGGGTAATTGAAGTCAAATAGTATGATGGTGTTTGGTGATACATTTATCCCTCTAGTGTTTTCAGGAAGGCCATGTGAGGTTCCTGAGTTTGTGAGGGTGGCCTGTAACATGCTACAATTTGCAGAGCAGTCTTGCCTATGGTTAATTGCACCTGGATGGTCTCCGATGCATCGTGCATTGCCACCAGTCTTGAGGTGTGGGTGTCTTTGATGAATATGGATACCCCTCCTTTCTTGGTATTGTCCGGATTTTGGGGCCGGAACGCATGATATGAGGTAAAACCTGATAGTGCTGGGGTGCTCTGAGGAGCCTTGAACCAGGTTTCTGTCACAGCACAGACATCGATGTTCTCCATACTGAGAAGGGCCTCGAGTGCGTGCATTTTGAGATTTAGACTTCTGGCATTGAGCAGCATTACCCTTAGTTTTTCCGTTTTTGTGTTCTAGGGTGGTAGGTTTAGAATTTGAGCCTTGCCTAAAAAAGGCACTATGGGGGTGGCAAGAGCCTTTGCCAATATCCGGAATCCCAGGGGTGACAGGTGCAAGCCGTCCCTTGCGAAGCAGCGTGGCTTGTCCAGCATGTCATCCCAGGCAGACAGACACTGGATCCCCTTTGAATGACACCAGTGTTTAAGCCAATTGTTAAAGCTGATCATCTTATCTCTGTATTGTGGCATCATTCTTGGTGAAGGTAGGATACTGCTCAAGGTCAGGGTCATACCTGCCTGGGCTACATAATCAGAGAGCTCCTCAATGTCTCTTTTCATGTAGTCCAAGGAGGTACGTCTCAGGTCGTTTACACCAGCGTGGACAATGACTGAGTCATATTTGTACCTGCTGTTGAGAGACCTGAGTGCTTGTGTTATGTGGCGGAGTCTAGCGCCCGACAGGCAGCTTACTGTGACCTTCTCCTCACTCAGTCTGGTGAGCGGGACGTCAGTGTGTCTGACTATGGAGTCACCAATGACTAGTGTGTCTGGCATTGTGTTTGGCCTTAAGGGCTGTGACTGTTTGACACTCTGACTGTGAGGTCTATGTGTTGCAGGTGTTGTGTTCTGAGGTGGTGGTTGTTTGGGTGTCTGCTTTGGTGGCCTCTGCTGTTTTGGTAGATTTTTGATCAGAGCCTCCGAGTATGTCTTTGTGTGTTTATGTGTATGATTTGAGGTTGTGATGGTACTATGTGAGACTGGGTCTATAGTGTGTGTGGTAACCTTCTCCTCCTGACTGGTCTTGCCAGTCCTATGTTGAGAGAGCTCAGCCTCCAGTTTGGCCGTATAGTTGCATCTCTCGCATGTATTTGTGTTTTGTGGGAGGAGGAGAGGGTTGTCTGTGTACATGAGGCAATTGTAACATTGCCTCAATATTCCAGGTTCACCAGCTGAGCAGGAGAGGACACTAGCAACTGATCCCTCGACATGCTAGAAGGAATAGACAAAAAAACTTTAAAAAAGAATCCGGGGGATGTGGGTGACCTAGAAATGGGGGTTTGCCTTTTTGGGGTACTATCTATGACAAGAGTGCCGTATCAAGGTAATAAGTACTGTAGGAGCAAGTGCTAGGTTTAACAGATAGAGAATAGTCTACTTGGAGTCAAGTAGAGATGATCTTTTTAGTTATAGGATACGCAGATTAGATCAGTAGTATAGTTCGAGGAAGGTAGTTTTAAGGGAAAATTTGAAGAGTGGACTTTAAGTGGCCCAAATAGTTTAAACCTGCTTACCGCTGCCCTAGTGTGCAACAGTGGCAACTCCGCGCTAAATCGCTGGTCGCTGTTCATGTGATTTCCAAGAGTCACACATGCCATACACTGAAAAAGCATTCGTAACACATTTGTGCTGTATTTCCATTTAGTGTATTACGCACCTGCATGTGTCCTTCACCCCACATGATGGCTGTCTCGTTTATGGTTAGTTCTTGACCTTTAGGAGCATGTGCATTAAATGTTCCTATCGCTACATATTTGCTGGATTCATCTTGCAGCTCATGCCAGTTCATGAAGTCATATGCGATAGGTGGTTCTCCATTTTCTTGAAAGAATATATCAACACCTCCAGTGTTCTTAAAGTGTATATTCCTCATGTAATGAGCAAGCTGCAAGTTGATTAAGAAGGAAATTATATAAAGACTTACACCACTTTCTTATTATTCATCCTCATTAAATCATTCTATACATTATGTGATCGTGGGAATTACTGTTTGGGTAGGTGGCAGGTAAGCAGGTTAGCTCAGCCAAAGAGACAACAAGGACTAACTCAAGGTTAGCTGTTTTGTTTAGTGAATACAGACAGTAGGTATTTTTGTCAGCATTCCTGCAATGTTTCATATTCAAAAGCTGTAAAGTCAGTAAACCTCAAACCATGATCACTGATCACACAAGACTTACATCATCTCACACTAAACTGTGTTTGATATATATATATATATATATATATATATATATATATATATATATATATATATATATATATATATATATATATGTGTGTGTGTGTGTGTGTGTGTGTGTGTGTGTGTGTGCATGTGTGTGTATTTTGCCTACTTATCGGAGCTATAATCTTTCATTTTAAGCTAATTCCCTGGAAAAAAAACATTCAGTGGAAAATATATCCTAGCTCAGCCTTAAGTGTATAATTCCACTATTAATCAATCAATGTGTCACTTCTTTCATTGGTATGATGCAGAAAGAAAGACCATAAAAGTCAAATAATGCTGCTAAGAAAATAAGGTATGTTTTGAGAAAGAAAACACCTGCAGAATGTGAGTACAGGATGTGGCTTGAAGTGCACCACATGACCAAATGTTAGCAAGGATTGTGATTGCAGTGACCCTGATATTTATTAAATGAACAGAAGGCAACAAGGGACCCTGCCTATCTTAAAACTAGCCATGAGCACTCAGCAACTGTACTAAAAGTCCATGGCTTCTACCCTCCACTGCCTTCAGCCTGTCTTCTAAAGGGCATTACATTTACAGTGTGATACCCAAGAATCTTGATTTATATTACAGGCAGTTAGCTGGTGCCTGCAGACCACTGGTCCCATATAAAGAGTCATATATAGTAATGTAAGGTCTGTCCAAACACTGACTAACCTTACTGCTGACCTGCTGTACTACAGTGACCTTGCACTTCTAAGACATGTCAATCAGTACCCTAGATGTTTCACTACTGGGGAGAACTAGGACTGAACCTGATTCATATTCATGTAAGACCTCCAACCCCAAAAACATGACATGGGACAGTCATACATTATACACATGTCTTCTAATTTATTATTCTGCGTTCGCTGTTTCGTGGCAGCAGTTGGTAGAGTTCATCATGTGCTCAGTGCAGGCTCATCCTGCCTGCTCAGTGTTAGGTATTCACATACTTTCACTTAACAGCTTTATGGTTCCTGCATGCTTCCTGGATTTTATTAACACAAACACCCTGGGACAGATAGTGCACACTCTAACCAGAGGCTCAAAAATACTGTATGGGATACTCACCAACATGGGAGGGCCTTGCCCTCCCCATGTCACATCCTCAGTACTGAGTTCTGATCACAAAGTTGTCTCATTTGAAGTAAAAACTAGCTCAGACAATCAAGCTAAACTAGTAACAGTTAGCAACTATTCAAAGGCAAACTCCATCCTATTAAGTGACCGTTTGCCAAAATTCAAGGTCCCCTCAACCCGAGACCACAGTCACCTATGCAAAATTAACAGAGTCACTATATATACATGTGACTAGCTGCAGAGAGACTGCCATACCTACTAGAAATAAATCCAAGACAAGGACTAAAAACAAACTGCACTAGTGAAATCCTCACATAAATAAGGTATATAATAAAAGAAGAAAACGTGCCCAAAATCAGGAAAAGCAACTCCCTTAAAAATAAATGCTCTCTTATACAACTAAACAAGAAACTAAAAGGAATAATTAAGTCCATCAAGGCCAACTATGAGGTCCAGATGGTCTTGCAGGCTATGCAGAATCAGAAGGCCTTCTTCAGCTATGTCCAGAGCCTTAGAGGTAACACACAACATTGTGCTGAACTGGTGGTGAATAGTACTGCCTACACCAATCAGGGTGACATAGCAAATCTACTGGCTGATAAGTTCACCCCATCTCCTGTCCAGCTTCACCAGGTGAAATCCCCTCCAACATACTTCTCCCAGCTATCAGCAGAGACCAGGTGCTCACAGCACTTACTAAAGCCAAGGACACTGCCTCCTTGTGTCCCTGCAACATGATTGGTTGCCTCCTGACCAGTCTAAAGCATGACTAATCAGGACCAACAACATGACTGGTCACCTCCTGACCAGTCTAAAGCATGACTAATCAGGACCACTTGAAGCCTCTTCAACTACAGCCATGAAAAAGGCTATGTTCCAAATGAACGGAGGTCTACAACAGTCATTCCCATCCACAAGGGTGTTCAACTACAGCCATGAAACAGGCTATGTTCCAAATGAACGGAAGTCTGCAACAGTCATTCCCATCCACAAGGGTGTTCAACTACAGCCACGAAACAGGCTATGTTCTAAATGATTGGAGGTCTGCAACAGTCATTCCCATCCACAAGGGTGTTCAACTACAGCCACGAAACAGGCTATGTTCCAAATGAACGGAGGTCTGCAACAGTCATTCCCATCCACAAGGGTGTTCAACTACAGCCACGAAACAGGCTATGTTCCAAATGAACGGAGGTCTGCAACAGTCATTCCCATCTGCAAGGGTGTTCAGCTACAGCCACGAAACAGGCTATGTTCCAAATGAATGGAGGTCTGCAACAGTCATTCCCATTCGCAAGGGTGTTCAACTACAGCCATGAAACAGGCTATGTTCCAAATGACTGGAGGTCTGCAACAGTCATTCCCATCTGCAAGGGTGTTCAACTACAGCCATGAAACAGGCTATGTTCCAAATGAACGGAGGTCTACAACAGTCATTCCCATCCACAAGGGTGTTCAACTACAGCCACAAAACAGGCTATGTTCCAAATGACTGGAGGTCTGCAACAGTCATTCCCATCCACAAGGGTGGACCATCAACCAAACCAGGGAACTACAGACCCATCAGTGTATTAAGCCTAATATGCAAAGCCATGGAACAAATTATCATGGAAATGATAAACAAGGATATTGGGAACCATCAGACACTGGGCCCATCCTAATCTGACTTTGTCAAGGAAAGGTCATGCCTACTTAACTTAGTAGACTTCTTTGAGAGGGTTACCAGGGCCATAGAAGAGGTAAAACAGTGCATACTGTGTATGTTGACCTGGCTAAGGAATTTGATACAATACCCCACTCAGGCATTGTTGACAACCTTACTGAGCTAGGTATAAACCCTTACACAACTCACTAGATTGCTGACTTGCTCACAGACTAGACCCATGAAGCCTGGATCAATGAGACCACTTTCACCAAGAGACCAATGACTAGTGGAGTACCCCAGGGCTCCTTGCTGGGTGCATTCTTCTTTGGCATCTACTTCTCAGAAGTCAAAGCTGATCTTAAAGGCCTCTGGCTCACCAGATTCACATATGACTGTAAAATGGGGGCTGTTCCAGATTCCACTAAGACACAAAGATCTTCCAACTTGGTTTAACACAAATGACTGGTGCCAAACACGACCTAAAACTCAATGCCAAACAAATGCATTATAGTGCTCTTTGAAAAGCCCACAATGCAAGTTATTTACTTCATCATTAAAACACCCCTAAGAGTTCACCCAGTATTTATTATTTTATTTATTTTACATTTGATTACCAGAAGTGTCCGACTGGACACATGTCCTTTTTCAGTGGGGGCCCGAGGAGAAAAGGTCCACATAAAACATACAGTATAACAATATTAGATTAGTGTTGACAACACAGAGTGATAGAAGTACTAGGTAACAGTGTTTGAACAATCAGTAACTTATCCAAAACTAAGTAGCATGTTATTATACATTAATTTAGTGCAGTAAAGTGTAGCTAACACAACATGAGAACCATACCTCTCAACATCTTAGTACAAAAAATCTGGGCAAAGCCTGACAGAATGTGTGGACAAAGGCCCAAAAATAGGTACACATTTTAAATATTGCTCTCATAAACTTAGACAGTTGTTTGAATAACCAGATTTGTCTTAGCATGCATTTTTTTCTGAAGGATATGAAGTCTGAAACACAAATGTGTATCATTATTTAGTGACTTCAGTCCTTAAATGATCCCAGTGATTTGCCAGAAAATCACAAGTTTTATGAGGAACAGTTCAAAAATATGAGGCAAAAATCTGGGCATTCTGTGAAAATCTGTACAGTTGAGAGAAATGATAAGAAGTTATACATTTTCTATAAGGAATTATAAAGTTAAAGTAGGGTACAGCTAGGCATAGAACAGAGAAATGAGGGATTTACAACACTGTGCAATGTTGGTATAGACTGCCATGCTTCATAGGTTCATAGGTTCATAGCTGTGTACTAGGCTAATGGCCCTGGAGCCTTTACAAGCCTAGCCCATCGGATTAACCTGGTATCGTGCCACTCGACCTTAGTTTCCAGTGCCTTTGTCGAGTAGAGCCACTGGAGTGATCCTCGGGGTGAATTTTGTATTTCCCATCCACTCATCAAGAGATTATTTTAGGATCAAGTGTTCTTGTTTGTCATTGGAGCTAATTGTCCTGTAGTAAGCATGGTGTTAGTATCAAAGTAGCAGAGGTATTAGTATTTTCGGAGAGAGATGGTTTAGTCAAGAGTAGAGCAAGGACACCGCCACTTATTTGATAAGCGAGTTTTAAGTATTGTTTTCTAAATTGTGACAGGGCTGTAGTAGATGTAATGTCATGTGGTAGTTTATTCAAGATTTTGCTTATATAATTTGTGAGTAGTAGTGAGGAATCTGGGAATGTATATAGACAGCAATCTGTCCTTTGACAAATATATAGCAAAGATAATAAGAAAATCATTCTCTCTCACCCAACTTATGGGAAGGGTACAGCATGCAGGTCCAAGGAAGTTACAGTACCTCTCTACTCAACCTGTATCAGACCTATCATTGAATACAATACCACTGTACTCAGCCTATATCAGGCCCATCACTGAATACAATGCCCTTACAGTACCACTGTACTCAGCCTGTATCAGGCCCATCATTGAATATAATGCCCTTATAGTACCACTGTACTCAGCCTGTATCAGACCCATCATTGAATATAATGCCCTTATAGTACCACTGTACTCAGCCTGTATCAGACCCATCATTGAATACAATGCCCTTATAGTACTACTCTACTCAGCCTGTATCAGACCCATCATTGAATACAATGCCCTTATAGTACCACTCTACTCAGCCTGTATCAGACCCATCATTGAATATAATGCCCTTATAGTACCACTCTACTCAGCTTGTATCAGGCCCATCACTGAATACAATGCCCTTATAGTACTACTCTACTCAGCCTGTATCAGACCCATCATTGAATATAATGCCCTTATAGTACCACTGTACTCAGCCTGTATCAGGCCCATCATTGAATATAATGCCCTTATAGTACCACTGTACTCAGCCTGTATCAGGCCCATCATTGAATATAATGCCCTTATAGTACCACTGTACTCAGCCTGTATCAGACCCATCATTGAATATAATGCCCTTATAGTACCACTGTACTCAGCCTGTATCAGACCCATCATTGAATATAATGCCCTTATAGTACTACTCTACTCAGCCTGTATCAGACCCATCATTGAATATAATGCCCTTATAGTACCACTGTACACAGCCTGTATCAGACCCATCATTGAATATAATGCCCTTATAGTACCACTGTACTCAGCCTGTATCAGACCCATCATTGAATATAATGCCCTTATAGTACCACTCTACTCAGCCTGTATCAGACCCATCATTGAATATAATGCCCTTATAGTACCACTGTACTCAGCCTGTATCAGACCCATCATTGAATATAATGCCCTTATAGTACCACTGTACTCAGCCTGTATCAGACACATCATTGAATATAATGCCCTTATAGTACCACTGTACTCAGCCTGTATCAGACCCATCATTGAATATAATGCCCTTATAGTACTACTCTACTCAGCCTGTATCAGACCTATCACTGAATACAATGCCCTTATAGTACCACTCTACTCAGCCTGTATCAGGCCCATCACTGAATATAATGCCCTTATAGTACTACTCTACTCAGCCTGTATCAGACCTATCATTGAATACAATACCACTGTACTCAGCCTATATCAGGCCCATCACTGAATACAATGCCCTTATAGTACCACTGTACTCAGCCTATATCAGACCCATCATTGAATATAATGCCCTTATAGTACCACTGTACCCAGCCTGTATCAGACCCATCATTTGATATACGCCCCGCCATATAGTACCACTGTACCCAGCCTGTATCAGACCCATCATTGAATATAATGCCCTTATAGTACCACTCTTCTCAGCCTGTATCAGACCCATCATTGAATATAATGCCCTTATAGTACTACTCTACTCAGCCTGTATCAGGCCCATCACTGAATATAATGCCCTTATAGTACCACTCTACTCAGCCTGTATCAGGCCCATCACTGAATATAATGCCCTTATAGTACCACTGTACCCAGCCTGTATCAGGCCCATCATTGAATATAATGCCCTTATAGTACCATGAACCCTCAGCCTGTATCAGACCCATCACTGAATACAATGCCCTTACAGTACTCAGCCTGTATCAGGCCCATCATTGAATATAATGCCCTTATAGTACCACTGCCTGTATCAGGCCCATCACTGAATATAATGCCCTTACAGTACCACTGTACTCAGCCTGTATCAGGCCCATCATTGAATATAATGCCCTTATAGTACCACTGTACTCAGCCTGTATCAGACCTATCACTGAATACAATGCCCTTACAGTACCACTGTACTCAGCCTGTATCAGGCCCATCATTGAATATAATGCCCTTATAGTACCACTGTACTCAGCCTGTATCAGGCCCATCACTGAATACAATGCCCTTACGAGTACCACTGTACTCAGCCTGTATCAGACATCATTGATATAATGCAGACCTTACAGTACCACTGTACTCAGCCTGTATCAGGCCCATCATTGAATATAATGCCCAGTACCACTGTACTCAGCCTGTATCAGGCCCATCATTGAATATAATGCCCTTATAGTACCACTGTACTCAGCCTGTATCAGACCCATCATTGAATATAATGCCCTTATAGTACCACTGTACTCAGCCTGTATCAGGCCCATCATTGAATACAATGCCCTTATAGTACCACTGTACTCAGCCTGTATCAGGCCCATCATTGAATACAATGCCCTTACAGTACCACTGTACTCAGCCTGTATCAGGCCCATCATTGAATATAATGCCCTTATAGTACCACTGTACTCAGCCTGTATCAGACCTATCACTGAATACAATGCCCTTACAGTACCACTGTACTCAGCCTGTATCAGGCCCATCATTGAATATAATGCCCTTATAGTACCACTGTACTCAGCCTGTATCAGGCCCATCACTGAATATAATGCCCTTACAGTACCACTGTACTCAGCCTGTATCAGGCCCATCATTGAATATAATGCCCTTATAGTACCACTGTACTCAGCCTGTATCAGGCCCATCACTGAATATAATGCCCTTATAGTACCACTGTACTCAGCCTGTATCAGACCCATCATTGAATATAATGCCCTTATAGTACCACTGTACTCAGCCTGTATCAGACCCATCATTGAATATAATGCCCTTATAGTACCACTGTACTCAGCCTGTATCAGGCCCATCATTGAATATAATGCCCTTATAGTACCACTGTACTCAGCCTGTATCAGACCCATCATTGAATATAATGCCCTTATAGTACCACTGTACTCAGCTTGTATCAGACCCATCATTGAATATAATGCCCTTATAGTACCACTGTACTCAGCCTGTATCAGACCCATCATTGAATATAATGCCCTTATAGTACCACTGTACCCAGCCTGTATCAGGCCCATCATTGAATATAATGCCCTTATAGTACCACTGTACTCAGCCTGTATCAGACCCATCACTGAATACAATGCCCTTATAGTACCACTCTTCTCAGCTTGTATCAGGCCCATCACTGAATACAATGCCCTTACAGTACCACTGTACTCAGCCTGTATCAGACCTATCACTGAATACAATACCACTGTACTCAGCCTGTATCAGGCCCATCATTGAATACAATGCCCTTATAGTACCACTGTACTCAGCCTGTATCAGGCCCATCATTGAATACAATGCCCTTACAGTACCACTGTACTCAGCCTGTATCAGGCCCATCATTGAATATAATGCCCTTATAGTACCACTGTACTCAGCCTGTATCAGACCTATCACTGAATACAATGCCCTTACAGTACCACTGTACTCAGCCTGTATCAGGCCCATCATTGAATATAATGCCCTTATAGTACCACTGTACTCAGCCTGTATCAGGCCCATCACTGAATATAATGCCCTTACAGTACCACTGTACTCAGCCTGTATCAGGCCCATCATTGAATATAATGCCCTTATAGTACCACTGTACTCAGCCTGTATCAGGCCCATCACTGAATATAATGCCCTTATAGTACCACTGTACTCAGCCTGTATCAGACCCATCATTGAATATAATGCCCTTATAGTACCACTGTACTCAGCCTGTATCAGACCCATCATTGAATATAATGCCCTTATAGTACCACTGTACTCAGCCTGTATCAGGCCCATCATTGAATACAATGCCCTTATAGTACCACTGTACTCAGCCTGTATCAGGCCCATCATTGAATACAATGCCCTTACAGTACCACTGTACTCAGCCTGTATCAGGCCCATCATTGAATATAATGCCCTTATAGTACCACTGTACTCAGCCTGTATCAGACCTATCACTGAATACAATGCCCTTACAGTACCACTGTACTCAGCCTGTATCAGGCCCATCATTGAATATAATGCCCTTATAGTACCACTGTACTCAGCCTGTATCAGGCCCATCACTGAATATAATGCCCTTACAGTACCACTGTACTCAGCCTGTATCAGGCCCATCATTGAATATAATGCCCTTATAGTACCACTGTACTCAGCCTGTATCAGGCCCATCACTGAATATAATGCCCTTATAGTACCACTGTACTCAGCCTGTATCAGACCCATCATTGAATATAATGCCCTTATAGTACCACTGTACTCAGCCTGTATCAGACCCATCATTGAATATAATGCCCTTATAGTACCACTGTACTCAGCCTGTATCAGACCCATCATTGAATATAATGCCCTTATAGTACCACTGTACTCAGCCTGTATCAGGCCCATCATTGAATATAATGCCCTTATAGTACCACTGTACTCAGCCTGTATCAGACCCATCATTGAATACAATGCCCTTATAGTACCACTGTACTCAGCCTGTATCAGACCCATCACTGAATACAATGCCTTCTTTGGCATGTATCTAACCAGATACTTGCAACAGCATGTATGCCCACAAACGTTTCTCACCAGGAGAATTCAGGCCATCAGTACCCTATCCTACACTGATTGCCGGAAGGCTTTGTGTTAATATTCTTTCTCCTGCAGGCTGCAGGGAGGGGGTCTTGGCCTGACTTACAGGGGGCTTCCTCAAACCCAGCCTTGATGAACCTGTTGCACGTGCATAAACTAAACAGCACCAGAAACATTAGATCCAGTGATCTGACCTCCACTTGAGACATAAATAGAGCATACCAGAGTGACAGATATGTATCCCAAAGTCCCTGTACTATGGAATAGGCTCCCCATCCATTTTAAACAGAGTTCAGCCCTGACCCTATTCAAAGGTAATCTTGACAACTGGATGGGAAATCGTACAATTTTTGCAGGTCTGCCTCCATGTCCCTTATGGGCAAAGGCCATCAAGAAGAAAACTATTATCCTAACCAACACCTCATTCAAATCCTTAGCTACCTGCCTACTAACATACCCATCCCCCTTATGATACTTGGGACCCAAATGGTTTGCGGTATGTAGCTAGGCTTGTAAGGGCCCTAGTTGACATTAACCTAGTAACAACCTATGAAATTATGAAAAGACCGTGCAGCCATTATGGGAGAGTTTGAATCTGGTTGCTTCCTTCACCACTAAGTATTTTCAGCTTAGGGGTTATTACTTTTTACCTTGTATATTTTCTGATTTGGTGACGCCTTTTGATGGATAAAGTTGCATTTGCTGCAGTTGCAATGGTGATTCCCAGGTCTCCCTCTTATTCTCCAAAGACCACATAAAATACTTGGTCCCATATGATGAATATCTGAATGATATTCTGTTCTGGATGCTTATCAATGGGTGAGACTCAACCCAACCAAAACTCTTGTCATGGCATTTCATGCCACTTTAAACCCCCACACAGTTCATGCTTTTACCCCCAATACTGCTTCCAAGGGCTTAAGTTTGAACCGGTGTCCAAGATGTCAGATCATGATGCAAACAACAAATTCTCGGCACATTCTGATCCATGTAGGACATACCTGGGCAGAACTATATGATAAAAATCCATTGTTGTGCATTAATGGAAATACTTCTTCCTGTAAGTCTTTGCACTACCAGTACACATGACACATCCATAGAACATGTTGGAGTAAACAGGTTAAAACATACTTCCCTTTTCTATATGAACAGAGTTATAATTAAACTCTCAGAATATGTGCCCAAAGCAGGTATGAGCCTATCCTTCAGCAGTATTTTACCATCAACAAGAAGGATGCTACAATACAAACAAAAGATTATTGACTTCAACTGGCTCAGCTTCTGGAGAAATTTAAAGAGGGTCCAATATGTATCCACCTGGGAGGAGATGATAGACCATCCTAATGGCTTTGCCATGGATTGCTTGCACCATGCCTCACCTCCAAGGCTTTTATATATTGGTTAATACCTTGTCCACAACTATAGTGCCTTTTTAGGCAATGTTTAACAAAATTAAATACAGATAACATAAATGTATGGATACTGAATGCTAGGAGCCTCAACGGACAACTTCACTCCCTACAGGTACTGCTTACCTTAGACTGCACATGTATATGTGGGTCTACTTCTATTGAAAGAAAGACCACTTACCCAAAACTGAATTTACTGAGATGACAACACCAAACTGTTAATTTACAGAGTGATTACACTAACAATTTTTTTAACAGGGAAAGTATGCACTTGGCCAACACTGAACGAAGAAACACACCACAGTATATCAGATCCACCCAGGTGGGGGTGGGGCTGTGCCTCCCACACCTCCCTAATTAAATATACCAGCTCAGAGATCACACTATAGTAGGGAAAAGGGCAATTTCCCCATGTTGGCCAAATGTGTACTTTCTGTGTTAAAAAATTTGGTAGTGCGATTGTTCATTACATTAACAGTTCGGTGTTGTTATCTTGGTGAATTCAGTTTTTGGCAAGTAGTCTTTTGATCATTGGAAGTAGAGCAATAATTATAGATATAGATATAGATATAGATATAGGTATAGATATAGATATAGATATAGATATAGATATAGGTATAAATGTATGCATTGTCATGGAGGCCTGTTTCAAGACCATTTAGAACACAACATTAATCCAGGGCTTCAACACTTGCAAGGCATTCAGACTCGACACACTAGATGAAGGCACCAAAGGTGGAAGTATCTCCATATTGGTAAAACAAAATATCATCCCCAGGCTGGTGAGACAAGATCACAACCTTTAACTCCACTATGTCCAACTTACCATTAATATAACCCCATCTCACATCATATCTAACTATAGGACCCTCTCTATGTCTACCTTGGCCCATACCTCTTACACGACTTGCCTGCAGTTGCTGTGCATTAGTCCTTACACCACTCACCTAGGGGACTTCTACTTCCCCTCCATCAACTAGTGGACTTTTACATCCCCTAAACTGTACGCCCAGAGATTTCTGGACATCATAAACACAAACTCTCATGACCAGTTAATCTGTAGACCAACTGGGGGAGACAAAATCCTGGACTTGGTTCTGAGCAATATGGGACAGCTCTATTCCCCATCAGGTATAACTCCTTCCCTCATCACATTGGACTTTTAAGGTACACTGTAATTATCAGCGCTAAAAGAGGAACACCCTGTTTGAATGAATGCACACTTACCGCCTTTAGAAAAAGGGTAAAGTCAAGTAGGTAACCAGAGATAAGCTTGAGTTCCACAACAATAGCACCATTCATGTAATTCTGGCATGCCTTGCCTTCCAGCCCCATTCTAAATGTTCCATGTGAAATCTTAAGCATTATTTTCAACAAAACGTTCCATTTTGTCAATAATAAACATGTCCTTTAACAGTCATTTGAGTATTGATGCAGCATTACTGTAAAAGAGGAGGGAACAGGCTTATTTTTCTGATTTTTAGCAAGTAAAATTAGGCAAAATGCAAACTGAAGCAATGAATCAGTCAGTGGTATAGGAATCAATGGAATTCATCCATCATGTGCACTGGGTATACCTACACAGTATATCATAAAGGGGCAGATGATGAGAGTGGCAAGAATGACATCGGATAAGATGGACTTTATGAAAGAAGTGGACAACATTCACAATATGTTTAAGGAAAGGGGGTACCCAGATATAATGATTGAGACTATTAAAGAAGAAGTGGTAGAAAGATGGGGTACGGTGTACTTACCACTATTGATTAGTGGAGACATTACAAGAAACAGTGAATCTAACAACAATATGCAACAACTTGAAATACAATTACCCTATTTAACGCTGACCTACCATGCAGAAATGGGTTGGATTAAGAAATGTTTTAATGGAATTTGGAATGTTTAGCAGAATGCCAACAAGAGTGGAAGTATTTCAAAAAACATTAAAATATAGTTTTAGGAGAAATATGAATTTAAAAAAATATATTGGAGAAAAAACGGAGCGATAACAAAGATGGGGCATGTGTAAGACTTGGAACCTTTAAATGTGGGAGATGTGCTCAATGTCCATTCATAGCTGGCACAAAAGAATTGACCATACCTAGTATTAACTTTAAGATTAAGAGTAATACATATTCTAGTTGCTACACAAAGTGAGTAGTATATTTGGCATATTGTAAAGGATGCTGGGCATATTACGTGGATAAAACCGAACATAATTTAAGAGTACGTATATATAAACATATATGGGATATCAAAAAAAAGAAAGAAAATAATTCCCTATATAGACATATGTTGAAATGTAAGAATACAGATTATAAATTTTGGGTATTAGAAGAAGTTGGACACAATGAGAAGGGAAGTGATTGGGAGACATGCCTGGAATTTCGGGAAATTATATGGCAGCTAAGGCTGGATGCCTGTAACAGTCCAGGTATGAATGATCATATTACCATCATCCCAGTTTTAAAGCTACTCTCACTAGACCCAAAGAGATGTACATAAAACATATAATGGTTACTCCCGGGTTATAGGCAACAACAACCCAATTGTATATGTAATTACTGGATTAATTAATTAATTAATTAATTAATTAATTATTCACATATACTATATACAATAGTATATAATATGTATGATCTTATACTGGAATGGATACTTTTTTATTGTACAAAAATTTTATTATATAGATTTTAATATAGTGATATTTATAACAAATTCATCAAAGTATAAAATAGTCAGTGGTGTAATTAACAACAATAGTCAGTAATAATTTGAACATATATATTTTTTATTAATTTATTTATACACATTCAGTGTGATTTTAGAATATGAATTTTAAAAGATGGAATATAATATAATGTAGTATTTTTTGTATAAATGAGATATATATATGTATATATATATATATATATATATATATATATATATATATATATATATATATATATATTATATATATATATATATATATATATAAGTATTGCACCAAAATCCAAACAATGACAAACATCCAAAGGTGCAAAAATGAGAGAATCTGGATACCATCCACAATCGACTTTATTGTAAAAATATGTACATGCACGTAAAAGCATTAAAACCATAAACGCCTTACAAATTGAACACAGCGTTATCGTCTTATTGTATAGACTTCCTCAGATAAAACACCATATCAAAAAGAACCTGTATTTAAAACTTAATCCATTAAATAATTAACCAATGAATGAACTGGTTGACTTAAATGTTTTAAAGACACACAAACATATATATTACCAGAAAGGGAAACATCACCTTTGAAATATATATCTAGTTTCACTTTACATTAGAAATATATCAAGTAAAATGCCTTTTAATAAATAAAGATTATGAAATACATGGTTATGAATAACATAGTATATAAATGTGATAAAAACCTTTTTGTTAAAAACAAATAAGATGGGAGAAAATTTTATAAAAACTTCAGTTTAAATAAAATGCTTTGTGCATAAACCATCTTCTATGACAACATATATAATACAATACAATGTAATGCCATCTGGTGGCCAATTTTTTGTATGTTTTTTCCAATTTCTGAAATTTTTCAGAGTTTAGCTGCCCTTAATTTTAATAATGGTTTGATAGATATAAAATCATTCAAACCAGGGGCATGGTCTGCCTGTAGGGTTATTTGCCACCACAATTCTTTAAATTCTAGTGTATCTTCCCATGGACCGCCCCTAATATTAAATTTAATATTTTCCAGAACCAAAAAAACCATATATAGCGCTTTTACATTCCTTAGTATGTTTAAATAGTGCATTGGTTTCTTTCCCTGTTGCTATTTCGTAATTGTGTTCATATATCCTCTTTTTTACCTTCCTTTCAGATTTCCCCACATAAAAGGAGCCACATATTTTACAGATGGCTAGATAAATAATCCCTTTAGTTTCGCAGTTAAAATGTTCTGTACTACATATCCATCTGTTCCTACTCTTCAAATAATATTTTTCCACATTCAAGATGTATTTACATTGATTACATCGGACACATTTGTAGGTACCCATTCTCATCTTATTTGCTATATTTCCAGCCCTATTTTCTAAAATACTCTTAATACTGTTAGAATTTTTGTAAATGATCTTATATGAAATATCACTAAGGTTTTCTAAATCTGTGATGGAAACAAATCTTTGCCACTCTCTCAAGAATATCTGTTTTACAAAGTTGTTTACCCCATTGTATTCCAGTATTAGAGCTTGTTCATATTTTTTACCTTGCTCGTCTTGGTTTTTTGTAACCACATTGTCTCTACTATTCTTAATGGGTTTAAACTTATTTGGTCTCCCGTTAACCACTTCTTCTCTTATACATGTTATGAAGTTCAATGGGTACCCTCTCTCTACAAACATTTTTTGAAGTAACTCACATTCATTAAAAAAATCATTTTCTGCACTAGTCATCCTGCTTCCTCTCACGAATTGTCCTTTGACTATGTTTTTCTTGCAATTTGAGGGATGTGCACTTTCGCAGTGTAGGTAGGAGTTACAAAAAGACGGCTTTCTATATATTCTACTTTCAAAATGTGTCCCTGTTTTATATATTTCAATATCTAAATAAAGCAGGTTGTTTTCAGATATATTGTGGGTAAACTTTAGAAATTTTGTTGTGTTATTGATGTAGGTCATAAATTCATCCAATCTTTCTCTACCTGCGGTCCAAAAAATTACTATGTCGTCCAAAAACCTACGGTATAATGTCGAACAATCCTTAAAATCTGAATTAAATATATATTTTTCCTCCCATTTAATAAGTATCAAGTTGGTGTAGCTGGGAGGGCAAGCCGCTCCCATCGCTACCCCCTGTATCTGTTTGTAAAATTCTCCATTAAAATATATAAAATTATTTTTTAAAATTAATTCCATTAACCATAAACAAACTAATTTTTCATTTTGTGCCAGTGTAATATCTTCATAAACTATTTCTTCCAACATTTCCATCCCTTCCTTGTATGGTATGGAAGAAAATAAATCAATAATGCCTGTGGTTATAAACAAGAGGTTGTCATGATATAAATCATCTGTTACTTCCCTTAATAAGTTCCAGGAGTCTCTTAATACTGTATTTTTATTACGCCAAAGACTTTTGAGTTTTTGATCAACATATTTAGCCAAGCTGTATGTTTTGGACCCTTCTGCTGACACAATTGGTCTGAGAGGTGGATCCCATTCACATTTGTGAATTTTAGGTATCCCAAAGATAGCAGGTACTTTAGGTTTCTCAACCTTTAAATAAAGAAAGGTATTGTTATCTATTAGTCCTTCATAAAGTATTTCTTTTAAACTAAGATCTATTTTATTATATGCAATATTAATCTTATTTATTAAGACGTTAGAATATCTTGTATCGTCCCATAATATAGAATGCATTTTACTTTCATATAATATGGTTTCCATTAGTACCACCCCACCCCCCTTGTCTGGTTTCATAACCCTTAAGCATTTTATTTAAATTGAAGTTTTTTATAAAATTTTCTCCCATCTTATTTGTTTTTAACAAAAAGGTTTTTATCACATTTATATACTATGTTATTCATAACCATGTATTTCATAATCTTTATTTATTAAAAGGCATTTTACTTGATGTATTTCTAATGTAAAGTGAAACTAGATATATATTTCAAAGGTGATGTTTCCCTTTCTGGTAATATATATGTTTGTGTGTCTTTAAAACATTTAAGTCAGCCAGTTCATTCATTGGTTAATTATTTAATGGATTAAGTTTTAAATACAGGATCTTTTTGATAAGGTGTTTTATCTGAGGAAGTCAATACAATAAGATGAAAATGCTGTGTTCAATTTGTAAGGCGTTTATGGTTTTAATGCTTTTACGTGCGTGTACATATATTTACAATAAAGTCGATTGTGGATGGTATCCTGATTCTTTCATTTTTGCACCTTTGGACGTTTTTCAATATATATAGGTATTTCAACATCTCATGCACATATTTGTATTCACTTTCATAGTATAAAAGTCAACCTGTGTTTTATTAGGTCCAATTTTACTGGCTTAGTTTCACATAAGTCAGTATATTTAGGAATTTTGGTAGGGTGTTTCCGTTTTGTTTTGTTTAATTACTTATTTATTTTCGATCTGCATTTATTTAATTGTTATTTAGTTGTTTATACTGCAAAATACTAATAGCAATATGAATTACAAAATACTAATAACAATATGAATTACATATATATTAATACCTATCTGAATTTTAGGGGTTAAAAATGTCTTATTAATTGATTAGCCAATGGAATGAATCTCAGTATTATTTAAATGATGAAATAATTGTAAAGCAGATGATTCTGATGAAGTCTCTGCATTAGGAGATGAAAGCACTAAATCTGTTTCATTTTGTTTGTTTTGGATTAATAAAATCTTTTTGGATGTAACCTGGCCATCGTATTTTGGACTACTACTAAGAAGTGTTTGGAAATGTGTACATGAACTAGGAGGACAGCCTTCATTGGTACCTTACAGTGTTTTTTTTTTTTTTTATATAGGTTTATAGATTAGTGCTAAGCTAAGTGCCCTTGCGAGACATTTTAAGCCTAGCCAATTATCCTTTCTGAGACTCAAACCCTGCACGTTGTGTTTATAAGGCAAACACCTTAACCATTAGGCCACACTCCAAGTGTTTGTTGGTGATTGATTTTGTGATTACTATATCTACACAAACTCATTAATTGCTAATGTTGTGAGTCAGTGCATAAGTATGTAAGGCAGGAGAAAAAGTATTAAATATCGGATGCCATTCAGGTGCTCTCAATTCAGTTTTAACTAAATGTCTGTCACTATTTTTAGTGAAGAGTGTATGTCCTTCTAGAGTGGAAGGTTTGCTATAATGGCTAAAGCCTTTGCCTCATAGGTAGAAGGTACATGATTTGATTCTCACTTTGGTTATTGGCTAGGCTAAAAAATTGCCCTTCAGGGCAGTTAGTCTAGTGTTCATCTATAAACCTAAATGATTCTGTGTTTTTAGTCACAGAGGATGATGCACTTATGGTTCTAGGTTGAGAAAGCAGGCAAAATAAAACAATGATAAGAATCACATTAACTGTAGTTATGATTGGCCCATAGGGGAAAATGAGCATTTTGTGGCTGGAAAACATTTAGAAGAAAATACAAACAAGGGTGTTGCATTGGTTCTCCACAGTTCACATGAAATCGATCACTAAATATTTTTTTACCAATGGCTGTAATTTCAGATGACTTTGAGAAAGAACATTGTCTGGACAAGGCAGTGTCTATATCAATGTCCAACAGGTAAGATGAATATGTGATGTCAGTTTCAGACGCAAGAAAAAATGCTGTTGATGTTGAAGATGAATCACTGGAGTTTGTCAGATCAGAATGAGGTAGCAGAATCATGGGAGTTACCCTCCTGATTTGGTAAAAGTTGTAACTTAACTGCATTCGGTTCGAAGTGTGATATGGATGGTGTGTGTGGAGTCAACATGGACTGCAAGCAATTCTGGTGTGATTCAGTGGTGCAGTGGTTAGTATTGTTGCCTCACAGCAAGAGGTTTTCTGGTTTGATTCTTGGCTGAGGTGCCTTCTGTGTGGAGTCTACATTTCCTCAATGCATTCATCTGGGTTTCCTCCCACACTCCAAAGATATGTGTCTGGAGTGTTTCTTCCCCCAGCCTCTGCTGAAAATGGGCTATGTCCCAGCTGGACCTATCCAGTAACAGATGTTAAATAAATAAATTCACAGTTGATTCTGTGTTTGGTTTGGATGTCAAAACATTATTGGCTGTCACTTCCAGCTGCAATGATGTCCCTGGTTTTATATTTTGTTCTGCTGGTTCACATGGTCTGACATCAGTTGTACCTCAACTGTACTTGTCACAAGGGAGGATCTTCTTAGCATGTGACACATGGGTCCAGGTGGGGAGGCCCTCACAACAGAAGACAGTAGCAGTTGTGAGCAAAACCAATTATTGTCTTTCCATCTCAGGAAATGTGAGGCTCTGGGACACAGGTCATGGTGATCTTGCTTTGTTGGTCATTGGGCTGCACGAAGAACAACACTATGGTATTTTTGCAAAAGAGAACACATGGATTTACAATAGGAAAGCATGCTTGCATGAATATCTTGCAATTCTAAGATCTTCTGAAGGAGATAGCAGGCATTCTCATGGGTCTGTCAATGAGGATTTCATGAGGTAACAATTTTCTAGTAGTATTAACTGCACTTCTAATACTAAATAAAACTAAAGGCAATGTTTCTGGCCATTTAGAACAAGTTTCCTTTGGCTAATTGTATTTTTAATGTTTGAATGGTTCTTTCTACTCTCCAGAAGCCCATGGTCTGTAGTGACAATGAAATTGCAATTTTAGTGTTCAAACTCTTGCAAAGCTGCCATATTAACCTGGCTAGCAAAATGAGTGCCATAATCAGATTGAATGCAACAGGGAACTACAAATCTGGGAAACAGTTCAATTAAAATTTCCTTGCCATCTGTGCATAATTCTCTACTCAGATATGGTTTTACCCATCCAGAAAAAATGCAAACCACAAATAATACATAGCTAAATTTCTGCACTAGAGGAATTTCAGTAAGGACCCACTGCTAAAAACAGAATGGTCCCCAAGACGTTGTCACCGATTGAACAGGTGCAGGTGCTGATTTAGAGATGTCATGTTCTAAACAAACTGCACAAGTATTTACAAACTGTTGAACAACTTCTGAGAGATGCAGGACATACCAGTCAGTGGAAATCTGTTTTATTAATGCATTTTCCCTAAATGGAATGGCAGATGGTAGGCTTTTATCAACTGATTTAAGAAATGTAGTGGGGCTACTAGTCAGTCATCCAGATAGTTCCATAAAGGACCTAGAGATCAACTGCAGCTATTGCTTATCCACATCCTTCGCACAGACTCCTCTGTCTGATCTTGAAACAACAATAGCTCCTATGAAGAAAATTGTTAGTGTCATTCGCTTGCTGCAAAAATCTAGCTCAAACAGGATAAGACAATGCAGCAGTAAAAGTGTTACCCTTTGTCAATAATCTGTCTTATTTGCAGCATATTTCACTACAGCAATCTTCCTTGGTAATAATAAAGCATCTAACAAATTATAGGTAATAACAGCATTTTTAATAACTGTCCCTGCTGATGTTAAATATCCTTCTTCTTTCCAGTGTCCCAAAAGCATGACCTAATTCATATGCAAAATCATGACCTAATTCATATGTAAAATCATGACCTAACTGATATACAAAATCACGACCTAACTAATACGTAAAATCATAGCCTAATTTATATGCAAAATCATGACCTAACTGATATGCAAAAGCATGACCTAATTAATATGTAAAATCCTGACCTAATTAATATGCAAAATCATGACCTAATTGATATGCAAAATTATGACCTAATTCATATGCAAAATCATGACCTAATTGATATGCAAAATCATGACCTAACTAATATGTAAAATCATGACCTAATTAATATGCAAAATCATGACCAATTAATATGTAAAATCATGACCTAATTAATATGCAAAACCATGGCCTAATTGATATGCAAAATCATGGCCTAATTGATATGCAAAATCATGACCCAATATGTAAAATCATGACCTAATTTATATGCAAAATCATGACCTAATTGATATGCAAAAGCACGACCTAATTAATATGTAAAATCATGACCTAATATGTAAAATCATGACCTAACTAATATGCAAAATCATGACCTAATTGATATGCAAAATCATGACCTAATTCATATGTAAAATCATGACCTAATTCATATGCAAAATCATGACCTAATTCATATGCCAGATCATGACTTACTCCATAAATATAATGAGAATCTGTAAAGATTGTTACTGAACAATTTTTGCCAGTTTTACATGTTTCAGTTACAGCGACAAGCTCGACTATTACAGGAGGCACCTTTCCATGTAATTATCCAGTTAATAAAATGAGGCTACTGTGAGTTCACCATTATCTTTTTGAACAAAATAGCCATCCACAAAAAGAATTAAATCTGAATTCTGCAAATGAACACTTGTCAGATTTAATCTAAGAGGAAGTACAATGCTATTAACAACTACACAATCATGTGGCTCTACTTCATCCACTGTAAGGATTAATGAATCGGGGCTAAGTGGTTGGCCTCAAACAATCTGTAAAGAAGGGTTTCTGAGTAAAGACAATTCATACTTAGACAATCATGCTGCAGATAAATATTGCATTTTCAGTCTTTAATAACAAAGCTTTAACAGAATGCAGAACTGCAATGGAAGTCTTGAGCCCGAAAGTCAGTGCATCCATCATGTGTACTAAGACTGCTGTTGAGGCAGCTGCCCTAAGGCAGTAAGTTAGGGCTGCAGCTACAGGTACAAGATTCATCCTGAAATAAGCAATAGGAAGCACATTGTATCAAGAATCCTAATGCTAATTTATTTCTTTCACTACAGAACAACAACAATCTCTTAGAATAAACTGGCAACGCAAGTGCAGGAGGATTTATATGTAATGTTTTCAATTGCATAAAAGCTTGTTCATGATAATTCTGCCAGTGTAAAGGCTCAGTGGTACCTTTCTTTAATTATTGTAACAGAGGTTTCAGTACTTCTGCATAGTTAGAAATCCATTGTTGACAGTGACCTATTAATCCTAGAAAAGCCCACGACTGTTTAAATTTAGTAGGGTGTGGTACAGTATGGATCACAGCAATATGTGAAGGCACAATCTGTCTAGCATCTTCTAAAATAAGATGTCACAAGTATCGAACTTGGGATTTCCATAGCTATAATCCATCTCTGTTAAACCTGAAGCCCAATTCTGCTAACTTAGTCAAAAGAAAAATAGTGCCTTGTTTACAGTCACATATAAAGTTTTTTAAGAATAAGGGTGATGTGCAGAGCTGTAGTAACTACAGAGGGGTTAAACTGATCAGTCACAGCATGAAGTTATGGGAAAGAGTAGTGGAAGCTAGGTTAAGAAGGGATGTGATGATTAGTGATCAGCAGTATGGTTTTATGCCAGGAAAGAGCACTACAGATGTGATGTTTGCTCTGAGAGTGTTGACACAGAAGTACAGAGAAGGTCAGAAGGAGTGGAATTGTATTTTTGTAGACTTAGAGAAAGCATATGACAGGGTGCCTAGAGAAGAGTTGTGGTATTGTATGAGGAAGTCAGGAGTGTCAGAGAAGTATGTAAGAGTGGTACAGGATATGTACAAGGGTAGTGTGACATCGGTGATGCCAGCGGTGGGAGTGAAAGATGGATTTAAGGTGTTGGTGGGATTACATCAAGGATCAGCTCTGAGCCCTTTCTTATTTGCAATGGTGATGGACAGGTTGACAGATGAGATCAGACTTGAGTCCCCGTGGAGTATGATGTTTGCAGATGACAGGTGGAGGAGACACTGGAGAGATGGAGATATGCTTTAGAGAGAAGAGGAATAAAGGTCAGCAGGACTAAGACAGAATATATGTGTGTCAATGAATGGGAGAATAGAGGAATGGTGAGGATGCAAGTAGAGGTGGCGAAGGTGGATGAGTTTAAATACTTGGGATCAATAGTTCAGAATAATGGTGAATGTGGAAGAGAGGTGAAGAAGAGAGTACAGGCAGGATGGAGTGGGTGGAGAAGAGTGTCAGGAGTGATTTGTGACAGACGAGTACCAGTAACAGTCAAAGGGAAGGTCTACAAGAGGGTAGTGAGACCAGCTATGTTATATGGGTTGGAGACAGTGACATTGACAAAAAGGCAGGAGTTAGAGCTGGATGTGGCAGAGTTAAAGATGTTAAGATTTACACTGGGTGTGACAAGGTTGGACAGGATTAGGAATAAGTATATTAGAGGGTCAGCCCAGGTTGGAAGGTTTGGAGACAAAGCCAGAGAGGCAAGATTACGTTGGTTTAGACATGTGCTGAGGAGGGTTTCTGAGTATATTGGGAAAAAGATGCTAAGGATGAAGCTACCAGGTAACAGGAAAAGAGGAAGACCTAAGATAAGGTTTATGGATGTGGTGAGAGAGGACATGCAGGTGGTTGGTGTGACAGAGCAAGATGTAGAGGACAGGCAGAAATGGAAACAGATGATCCGCTGTGGCAACCCTTAATGGGAACAGCCAAAAGAAGATGATGATGATGAAGTTTTTGAAGCTAAAAGCAAACCATCTACATAATGAGTCAAAGTAGACCCGCAAGGAAACTAAATCTTATCTAATTGTTTCTTTATTTCTCTAGTGAAAAGGATGGGAGGTTTCTACATACCCTTGTGCTAATCTAGTCCGAGTGTACTGCTGTCAAGTAAATGCAAATAAATGTTATTTATCTGGATGTCTAGGAATGGAAAAGAAATCAAATGGAATATCGATCACTGACAAAATGTTACTGCATTTGAAGAAACAGCACTCAGTATTGTTGCAGGATTACGAACAACTAGAAATGTTGGTACTATGACAGCACTCACTGCATGTAAATATCGTACAAATCTGTATGTACTTTTTCCGTATTCCTGAAGAGGTAATATAGGAGTATTACACAGACTGCAAGTCGGGCAATGATTCCGTGTTGTAACAAGGCAGAAATAACAGGCTTGATTTTTTACTCTGTTTCTGCCAACCAAGGATACTGAAGTAGCACTGCTAGGTGCTCACAGAGTTTTAATGTTACACACACAGGTTCTGCATCCTTCGTCAGCCACAGGTTCTGCATCCTTCATCAGCCACAGGTTCTGCATCCTTCGTCAGCCACAGGTTCTGCATCCTTCGTCAGCCACAGGTTCTGCATCCTTCGTCAGCCACAGGTTCTGCATCCTTCGTCAGCCCTGCATCATTTTATGGGTAGTTGAGAGCTGCAGAGGGATAGCATTTATTTCCTCCAAATCTGCATTTTCTTGATTTTGCTCTGATGTTGTAATAGCAAAAACTATATGTTCTTCTGCACAGATAGTATTTGAGTATAATATCAAATATTCCTTAGGAAGATCTAAAAATATGTTATCAGGTGTGCAAAGGACAGTGCATCTAAGTTTACACAGTAAATCTCTACCTTACAAATTTAGAAGGGCTGGATTTCCTATAATAAAATCACGCTGATCTTTTTTACCAGACCAATTCGAAAAGGAATATGTTTATTTTCTGGATAGTCTAAAGGAACTTCAGATATGCCTACACTTCAAATAGTATGTATAGAAAGCAGAAAGTGTTCAGCATTTGTCAAAGTTATCATAGATCTAGTAGATCCTTTATTGACAAGAAACAGAACTGAGGTATTTTGCACTGTAACACTGACAAAAGGATCGTCCTGGTCAGTCAGTACAAGGGAAATAACTGCCGTTCCAGTTCATAGCTGTCCTAATGGGTTTGTTGCCACACTGGTGGCAACAAAGCAATATTTCATACAGGAGGGTTTCTTTCAGGTTGCTGTGGCATTTGAACATTTGGCAGACTTGCTTGTTGTCCAGATAATGGACACTTGTTTCTCCAATGCCCATTTTGACCACAATTAAAATCAAACATTTAAATGTGTTGCACCTTGTAGTGATAGTAGTGAATCAGGAGGATAATTTTGCTGATACTGTCCTGGGGGGGTTGCTGAAAAAATTAGAATCAACCTCTTCATCCCACAATTTGTTGTTTCACTTCCTGACCCTAAGTAGTCAGTTTCGAACTGCTGGAGCTGGAAGCCTGCTATTTTCCTCTTCTATTGTCTATTATCAGCAGCATACCGGGCCTAGTTACAGTTCAAATGCCTAAGCTTGGCCATTTCAAACAAACCTTTTTAATTTGCGTCTATATTGGTAGTAAAGAACCTTCTACAAAAGCTGCCAACAGCCCACTAGCTGCTACACCTTCCGTAGACTCAGGATGTCCATAGAAGGCTTCAAACGCATCTATCAGACATTGTGTCAACTCAGGATGTCCAGAGAAGGCTTCAAACGCATCTATCAGACATTGTGTCAACTCAGGATGTCCAGAGAAGGCTTCAAATGCATCTATCAGACATTGTGTTGACTCAGGATGTCCAGAGACGGCTTCAAACGCATCTATCAGACATTGTGTCAACTCAGGATGTCCATAGATGGCTTCAAATGCATCTATCAGGCATTGCGTAGACTCAAGATGTCCATAGAAGGCTTCAAACACATCTATCAGACATTGTGTCGACTCAGGATGTCCATAGATGGCTTCAAACACATCTATCAGGCATTGCGTAGACTCAGGATGTTCAGAGAAGGCTTCAAACATGTCTATCAGGCATTGCATAGACGCAGGATGTCCAGAGAAGGCTTCAAATGCATCTATCAGTCATTAGGTAGACTCAGGATGTCCATAGATGGCTTCAAACGCATCTATCAGGCATTGCGTAGACTCAGGATGTTCAGAGAAGGCTTCAAACATGTCTATCAGGCATTGCATAGACTCAGGATGTCCAGAGAAGGCTTCAAACGCATCTATCAGGCATTAGGTAGACTCAGGATGCCCAGAGAAGGCTTGATGTGGTAATGGCAGCTAGAAATCCATCATCTGAATGTTTCCAAATGTTGTCACTTATGTCTGACATCCCATTTTTTCCCTAAAATATAAGGAGGTGTGGTGGCTTTTAATACTGCTCTAAGGTCTTCAATAATAGGATTTTGCAATTGTATATGTCGTTCTAAGAGTTTTGCATATTTTGATGAATGTGTTCAAATGGGAGTGAGAAGATCTACAATGGTATGTAAATCCCCTGCAATCTATGACCGTACAAATAATAGAGCGTGTTTTGCATCACTGTCTCCAGTACTGCGGGGTTTGGTACTTCTTGCAAGGGGTGCAGTTGTGTGGATGGTATATTGGAATCAATAGAAAATTCAGATTCTGTCTCTTCCCCTGCAGGTTATTTTGAAAGGGATGCCCACTGATATTCCTCCCCATCTATAACAGTTGAAAACAGGGCTAATCCAGAAGGCTCAAATCACATCTGGTATCATACTAGTGACCCACAGGGTGACAGGACTAATGAAAAACAGAGTATAAAGGATTAGTCCAGATAAAATCACTTTAGCTAACAGATCTAGTAGACTCTCTCTCTCTCTCTCTCTCTCTCTCTCTCTCTCTCTCTCTTATAGGTTCATAGGTTCATAGGTGTTTACTAGGCTAATGACCATAAGGGCCTTTTTAAGCCTAGCCATACATCCCAAAACTCTGACTAATTCTGATACCTTTGATAAGTGTAAACATGGGCCTGGGAGATGAACCATTTACTCTGTCCATTAGGGATATAGGTGGCAAACCAGGGATTAATTTCTGGTTTCGTATCTAATTGTCCAAGTTGCACTTGAATTGGGTTAGGGAGGAGCTCTGCTTCACATGGATGGGGAGCCTGTTCCATAGACGGGGTAGTCTCTGGGATACATACCTATCTCTCCAGAATATCCTATTTATATCACAGGCAGGGTTTAAGTTTTTAGAATGGGTAATTCTGGTGATTTTTGTTTTGTGGATATGCAGGAGGTCCATCAGAGTGGGGTCTGACAATGCCCTGTATGCCAGGCATAGATTTCCCTTCAAAAGCCTGTAGGAGACAGAAGACGGAGATAGGGCCTTCAGAAGGTCTGCATAGGACATTTTATTTTTGCCCTGTATTCTTTTAGTGAGGAACCTCCATGGACATTCTCTCTGAGACCCTCCCTGTGGGAGGAAAAAAGACACCTTGTTGAAGTTTCCAGTCATACCTCTCAACCTCTTAGAGCAAGAAACCTGGAGAAAGCCATAAATAAAAGTGGGGCAAAGGCCCAAAAATAGGGAACATGTTTAAATATTGCTCTTAGAAACCTAGAAAGTTGATAGAATAACAGGTTTTGCATTAGCGTAAATTTTCTGAAGGGTATGAAGTCTAAAAATTAAGTGTCTGTCATTATTTTCTAACTTTCATCTTTAATGATTTGCCACTAATTTGTGAGAAAAGCACAATTTTATGAAAAACCGACCAAAAATATGTGGCAAAAATCTGGACATTCTGCTTAAATCTGTACAGTTGAGAGGTATGTATTCCAGTAGTTTATTCAGTTAAGTCACCACATTAAACAGAACATGCTGGAGGGACAGATTCCTGTCCCAGAGACTTCCCATACTCTGGAATAAACTACCTATCAATATCAAACAAAGCTCCTCATTAGCACTCTTCAAGAAAAATCCTGATGACTGGATGGGAAATAGGAAATTCACCCCAGGGATCACCTCTGTGGCTCTGCTCAACAGTGGCACAGGAATATCATTTTCTTGGGTGGCAAACACCAGGGTACCTTTTTGGCTGGGCTTGTATAGGCCCTAGGGCAGATAGCCTAGTTCCTACCTATGAACCTATGAAGTAGGTAAATGGACAAGTGTTCTTGTTCTAATAGCTCATCCATCTGCTACTTAACTGAATAAACTACTGAAACTTTAGCAAGGTGTCTTTATTCCTCCCACAGGAAGGGTATCAGAGAGAGAGTCTCCTAGATTTGTTAACTAAAATTATTTTATCTGGACTAATTCTTTGTACTCTGTGTCTATAACAATCAGGAATTGGAAAGTAATGTATTTAATCTTACCTAAAGAGCTAGCTTCTGATGACGAACCGTCATTAGGTTATCTTTTCAATTTTCCCACATTTAGCATTTGTTCCATCTTTATGTTTCTGATAAAACTGTTTGTTTCTTTATATTTCTGATACACACTCAAGTGTGATAGCCATTTCTGTGCATTTAAAGTGCTTTTCGATTGTATCTGCTTTATTTTCTGAAAAAAACAAAAAAAAAAAAAAAATATACTTGTTTTCCCGCCTTTCTAAGATAATATAGTCCAGTTTTCAGGTTAGTGCTGAATTCAGAGCTGTTACAAGTTTCTGTGTTTGCCCATACCTTACTTGGATAGAAGGAAGTTTCTCTGTTCACTGTGAGAGAGGGAGATTTGAGCAGCTTATCTGTCCCTGGAGGAGAGGTTTTAGCCCAGTAATTAGTAGCTTATTAGCCATTTTGGGCTAATTTCTATCTCTTTCATTTCCCTGCTATAAAACCAGCATTTGCGTGGTTTTGCACGCCGGGCAGCACCAGTTAGCTAGGGTATAACTATTCCCGGCTCCACAAAGTCTACTCCAATTTTTCCCTTGAAACTAGACAAACTTTCAACTTAAATACTCAAACCATTCATTTCTCATCCCGGCACTTGCTCAAAACTCATAGCAAGCACTAATAAACCTTAGCACTAGACCCCCCTATACTGTAGAGAAGGACAAGGCTCTCTATTCGACCTTACCAGCCAATCTGTAAAACAGTTCACTGTACTTATCCAGGCATGTCCAAAGGGCAGTTTCAGGTGTACTCACCGGTCCAACTGGTGAATCTGGGCATTTTGAGGCAATGTTACAATTGCCTCATGTACACAGACAACCCTCTCCACCTTCCATCAAACACTAATACATGCAAGAGATGCAATTATACAGCCAAACTGGAGCCTAAGCTCTCTCAACCCGGATGGACCAGGCAGTCAATAGGAGAAGGGAATTGCTTGCATCACACCACCAGTCTCACAGACCTATGAAACCAGCACTGGCAAAAAACACACATAAATACATGAAAACATACTCAGAGGCTCTAAATAAAAATCTGCAAAAGCAACAGAGACCTCCAAAGCAGACGTCCAAGCAACCTCCACCCCCCAACACAAACCATGAAACACATACTTCACAAAACCAGTGTGCCATGCAATCACAGCCCTTAAGGCAAAATAACATACCCAACACACTAGTAATAGGTGACTCTATAGTCAGGCACACTGACGTCCCACTCATTAGGCTGAACAAGGAGAAGGTTACTGTTAGCTGCCTGTCGGGTGCCAGGATCCACCACATAACACAAGCACTCAGGGCACTCCAGACCAAGTACAAATATGACCCTGTCATTGTCCATGTTGGTGTGAATGACCTGAGCCGTACCTCCCTGGACTACATGAAGGAGCTCTCTGATCACGTAGCCCAGGCCAGTATGACCCTGACCCTGAGTTGCATCCTGCCCTCACAAGAATTATACCACGATATAGAGAAAAAAATATTAATTTCAACAATTAGCTAAGCTTCTGGTGTCATTCAAAGGGGATCCTGTGTCTGTCAGCCTAGGATGACATGCTCGACAAGCCACGCTGCTTTGCTAGAGACCGCTTGCACCTATCACCCTTAGACTTTCAAATACTGGCCAAGGCTCTTGCCATCCCCATAGTGCTTTTTTTAGGCAGGGCTAAAAAGACAAACCCAGCACCGTAAATAGCACAAGTAACAAAAAACTGAGGGTAATGCTACTCAATGCCAGAAGTCTAACCCTCAAAATGTATGCAGTCTAGGCCCTCCTCAGTATGGAGAAACTCGATATATGTGCAGTACCAGAAACCTGGTTTAAGGCTCCAGAGAGCACCCCAGCACTACCAGGCTACAACTCATACCATACATTTAAATAAATACAAAAGGTGGGGGAGTATCTATATTCATCATGGATACCCACACCTCCAGGTTAGTGGCACAGTGCAATGCTTCAGAGATCATCCATGTGCAACTAACAATGGGCAAAATTGCTATTCAAATTATAGCTTGCTACAGATCGCCCACCATGTCCCAGGAACCCCACTCCACATTCCTGGAAACACTGGAAAACATAAAGGTTCTACCAAACACCCTGATATTGGGTGATTTCAATTACCCAAACATTAACTGGGAGAACTACTCAAGTACAAACTCCCTTGCCCAACATTTCCTAGAAATTATAAACTCAAATGCCCTGGATCAACTGGTCAACAGCCCCACCAGAGGAGACAACATATTGGACCTGGTCATCACCAACATGGGCGACCGGTGTTCCACACAGGAGGTCAACCCCTCACTGGTTAGATCTGACCATAAACTAATCACTCTGGATATCCACATTCTGCCACCAACCCCGGTCAAAGAAACCACTATGAAAAACTTTTCAAAATACAAACTTCACATTACTTAAGACCGAGGTGGGAAGTTTCAAAGCCCCCATGCTAAAGGATAATGCTGTCCAACCTGCAAAATCCTTTACTAATGCACTCTATGGGCACCTACAAGAATGCATGGATTGTGCTATCCCAAACAAAACCAAGACTCACTCCTCCAAGAAAAGGAAACCAGTCTGGTGGATCCCTGCCATAAACAAGCTATACAATAGAAGGAGGAAACTAGTACAGAAAAGAGTAAAATCCCAAGAAGGAAAGACACCCCTAAACAGTATCAGCAAGAAACTACATTCCCTCATAAAATCATCCAAGGCTAGCTTTGAAAGAAAAATTGCCATAGACACCAAAGATAACCACAAGGCATTCTTTTGCTATGTCAAGAATCTAAGTGGCAATTCTCAGATCTGCTCGGAGTTAGTGCAGAATGGCACAAAATACACTGAACCGACCAATATAGCCAACATCTTGGCAGACAATTTCAGTGCAAACTTCACCCCCAAAAGGGCCCATAACTATACGAGAAGAATGTAGTGCCCCTGAAATTACAGACACTCAGGTTAAAACAGCCCTCTCCAAAGCCAAAAACACAGCAACAATGGGACCGGACGGTGTCCCAGGCTGCGTCCTACATGAGCTTAAAAATGAACTAACCCCTCACCTAAACACACTGTTTAAACTCAGCCTCTCCACAGGATATGTGCCCAGAGAGTGGTGCACAGCAGCGGTTATTCTGTTCCACAAAGGTCGAGCCACAACAGACCCTAGGAATTATTTCCCTATAAGCCTGACTAACTTGTCCTGCAAAGCTATGGAGTACTTCATCATGAATCTCATTAACAGAGACATTGGGAACCTCCAAATACTGAACCTTACCCAGTTTGGCTTTGTTAAGGGCAGATCATGCCTCCTAAACCTGGTGGACTTCTTTGAGACAGTTACCAAGGCTATAGATGAGGGAAAGGTGATAAACACAGCCTACCTAGACCTCACAAAGACCTTCAACACCATTCCCCACTCAGGTATTATAGACAAGCTTACCAGCCTGAACATAAACCCCTACATCACGAGATGGGTTGCTAACTGGCTCACAGACAGAGCCCACATGGTAAGAGTTGTGGGAGCTAGGTCTGACTCTAAACCGGTTACAAGTGGCATTCCCCAGGGCTCAGTCCTAGGACCCCTCCTGTTCGGCATATACTTCCCAGAGGTACAGACAAGTACAGGAAGACTATGGCTGACCAAGTTCACAGATGACTGCAAACTAGGGGTTATAATTGACTCTACGGCTGACACAGACATCCTCCAAAAGGGTCTCACTGAGACAAATACCTAGTGTCAAAACCATGGCCTCAAGCTAAATGCCAAAAAGTGCATAGTCATCCTCTTTGGAAAAAACAAAGTACCCACAAACTACCACATAGGTGGTAGCCCCATAAATACGGAAGATGTAATAAGGGATCTGGGGACCCAAGTAGACAGTAACCTCTCCTTTGATAATCACATTGCCAAAGTGATTAGAAAATCCTTCTATGTGGCCCACCTAATCACAAAAAGGTTTGCATCCAGATCAAAAGACATTGGCCCCCTTTACGCATCACTCATCAGACCCATCATAGAGTACAATGCATCATTTAGGATGTACCTTACAAGACACCCGCAACAACTGGAAAGACCACAGAAGTACCTCACCAAGAGGATCACTGGCCTCAAGCAGATGCCCTATGCAGCTCGACTGAAGAAACTCCATCTGTACTCGGTTGCATACCACCTACTCAGAGGTGATCTCTGCCTGACATACAAGGCCATGTCCAACCCAGAATTGATGGTCATGCTCCACCTAAAGAAAACCATACCCCCTCGAGCCACATGCTCCAGGGATCTAAACCTCGCCATAACAATAAATAGGATGTGCTGGAGGGATAGATTCATGTCCCAGAGACTTCCCATGCTCTGGAACAAGATTCTGATCTACATTAGGCAGAGCTCCTCGCTAACCCTCTTCAAGAGAAACCTTGACGAGTGGATGGGAAACAGAAAGTTTACCCCAGGGATCACTTCAATGGCTCTGCTGGACAGAGGCACAGGGAACTAATCTAAGGGGGCAGCGAAAGCCAACACATTTTGGCTAGGCTTATAAATGCCTTTGGGCAGATAGCCTAGTATCTACCTATGAACCTATGAACTGTTGTTTCCCTTTATTAGCTGTATGCATTAACATGTCAGGGTATTATAGTTAGTACTGAATGACATTGCTGATAATGTTTTAAACCAACCCAGAAGAATGACCAGAAGTGCTAGAAATATCTTGGACTGTATCTGGAGAAGTGGTAGTTGTTTCTGCAAAACGCACCTCCACCTGCCCTCCCAGAGAGGAGGATTTGTCAACTTCTTGAGGCACATGTGGGTCAAAAGGTGGAGGGGGTGCAGAAGGTAAATGAGGCCAGTCATCATCTGATGATTGTGGATGTCTAACTGCTAACTTTTTTAACTGTCTTAATGAATATATATCCCAGTAGTGTGATTTCTCATCTGAACATTTTTGTAACATATTTGCTTTTCTATTAGCTGCCTACAGGTGTGACTTTAATCTGGCAGAGTTATATTGAAGAATCAAACTACTTATTCATTTTCCTTACTTTTAGATTCTTCTTTCCAGTCTTTAAAATCTGACCCACTAGAGGCTGGTACCTTATTACCCTTTGGTTTCAGTTTATTGTGCAGATTTTCTATAATTTTCTTATTAAAAGTACCTTTTTTACAGAAAATGTAAAGTGCTATCATTTTTAGTGAGCTCCGATCTTTTTACCCAATAACTACAGCTGTCTCTTCCATATATATATATATATATATATATATATATATATATATATATATATATATATTAAAGATATACCTGCCTGGAGTCCCATACTCCAGCTCTGTTATATCACTTGCACTTGTGTCCATTATAAAAACGCACTCTCATACCACAGGGGTAGGTAGGTGACTATAATTAGGGTCACTGACATTCCCAGGGAAGGAATCCTTTTTGTTCTTCCTATTTATATTTGATTAAAACCCGGTCTCACTCCTGAGATGGATACTTTGTCCTTCTGACAAGGATACTCTGGCCTTGTACACTAATTAGACCCCAATGCCACACAATTAAATAGCTAAGTGCTGTTAGAATTGATGATTTCACATGCATGCAATTTCCCAGATGCATACAATTTAGCTGTTCACATACAATTAGAACTACTGAGGAAAGTTTTAGTAGAGCTTACCTGTAGAGATTTTAGTCTCTGCTGATATTTTAAAATTGGATATTGATACACCAGGAACTTGCCTGATAGAAACCTGTCACTGTTGGGCACAGTGGAAATATCTAATGCAGCAGCCCATAAACAGCTAAGAAATCCAAGTAGACACATCACCAAACTGTTAAGGTAACAAAGGATTTTCACATGGCACAGTTCGGCAAAGAATAATAATCTCTTTTGTTGCAAAGAGAAACACATATGTGGGAGACCAGGAAATCAAGGTCCTGCTTCCTTCATGTACAGAATAATGGAATTTTTATACTTCCTTTCTTAATGATAAAAACTAACAGTATTGTAGGAGTCATAGAGCAGCCACTGACCAATTAAACATGTACACAAAAGCATTAATTTTGCTAAGATCTCTTGACTACTTGTTTATAAGTTTCCATATAAGACATGAATTACAAATTCCATAAAAGAACTTTATACAGTAAACAAATCTTTTTACATTTCTGACCCTGTAAGCAACTACTAATGTTAGGCAGGAAGCAAATTATCAGACGCAAACTGACAAACATTCCAGAATCCTCCTTGTTATGAAAGCATATTAGAAATGTAATACACACACACACTAATATTTTCTTTCTGTATGCCTCACCCTTTGCAGGACAATAAATCAATCACATGATTTAAATCCACAGGAAGTATTCTGGAAGTACAAGGCATCAGTGCCCGCCACACATTTAGGCCATCAGCTGCACAGACAAGGACAAAAGGTGGCGTCTCAATCGATACTAGCAACAAGAAGAACTCTATGTGCGATCCACCATAGACAGTTGCATGGGGATCACTTCTGTGTCTCTGCTCGACAGTGGCACAGGAAAATAACTTTCTTGGGTGGCATAAGCCAGGGAACCCTGTTGGCTAGGCTTACGTAGGCCCTTGGGCCGATAGCCTAGTACCTACCTATGAACCTACCTATGAACCTGTGAACCATATCCTAATAAGCTACATGTCACCTTCTATGTCCCTAGAATCCCATAGCTCGTGCCTAGAGCTACTGGGGACACTCACCATTAAACCAAATACTCAATTGATGGGAGACTCTAACTACCACTCTGTAGTTAGGAAAGCATATACTCCCTCATATTTCCAGGCAAGGTGATTCCTGGACTTTATTAACACAAACCTTTGACCAGACATTGTGCACAGCCAACAGTGGTTAAACATACAGGCTCTGGATCTTACCAATACAGGAGAGTTCTGTACCCCCACACTGTATCACATCCTCACTGATGAATTCGGACCACAAATCTGTCACCTTCCAAATAAAAATCAACTTGGCAATCCCACCAAACCCTGTAACAGTTAGGAACTATTTCAATGCAATTTACATCCTGTTAAGTGATAGCCTGTTAAAATTCAGTGCCTCTCCCACCCCCAAGTTCACAACAGCCTATGCAGAATTGTTCACAGAAACCCTGTACAACCAAGTAAATGGCTGTATAGAGGCTGCTGTACTTGTTAGAAATAAGCTCAAAACAGACTCTAAAAACAAACCACACTGGGGAAATCCTAACCTTAACAGGGTTTATAAAAAAATGAAAAAGTCATGGCTAAAATCAGGAACAGCAACTCACATAATCAGGAAATTAGGAAGACTGGTTAAGCCCAACAAGACCAATTACAAGGTTAAGATAGCTTCAATGGCAAAAGACAACCATAAAGCCTTCTTCCTCTATGTCCAAAACTTTAAAAGCAGTAAACATCAGTGTGTCAGTCTGGTTGTCAATGGTGCCTCAATCGTTGAGCAGAGTGACGTTGCAAATTTGCTGGCTGACAAATTCAGCTCAGACTTCACTCCCACTCTACCCTGCCTCCTCCCCATGAAATACCTACTAGAATAATCCCTCCAACTGTAAACAGGGAACAGGCCCTGATGGTCCTCACTAAGGCCAAAAACGTAGCCTCATTGGACCCAGGCAACATCTTCACTGGACCCAGACAATATCCTGGGATACTTCCTAATTAGCTTGAAACATGAGCTAGCAGGACCACTTCAGCCACTTTTCAACTATAACCTCAAAATAGGCTTTGTATCATGAGAATGAAGGCCTTCAAAACAGGCTTTGTATCATGAGTATGGAGAACTTCGATGGTTATTCCACTTTACAAGGGTGAACTGTCAATCAGCCCCAGAAACTACAGATCTATTAGTCTGACTAGTCTAATATGCAAAACCATGGAATGAATTACCATGGAAATGATCAACAAAGACACTGGGAACCTTCAGACACTGAACACAACCCAGTTTGGCTTTGACAAGGGAAGGTCATGCTAGTAAACCTGGGAGACTTCTTTATGAAGGTCCCCAAGGCAATAGATGAGGGGAAATGGAGCATACCACCTACCTGGCCCTAGATAAGGTGTTCTATACAGCACCCCACTTGTGAATCATTGACAACCTAACTGAAGTGGGCATAAACCATACATAACTTGACTGGATGGACAGACAGAACCCAGGAAATCAGGATTGGTGATACCACCTCCACTACGAGACCTGTCACCAGTGGAGTGTTTCAGGGCTCCCTGCTGGGACTGTTTCTGTTTGGCATCTACTGTACTTCTAGGAGGTAAAAGCTAATGTCAAGGGTCTTTGGCTGACCAAGTTCACAGATGACGGCAAATTGGAAGCTATCATAGATTGCCCCATGACACAAACATTTTACAGGAGGGTCTAACACAGAGAAATGACTGGTGCCAAAGTCATGCCAAGAAACACATTTTAGCAATTTTTGGTAAAACTGTCACCCAGGCTAATTACTCCATTGATAAGGCACCCCTAAGAGCTGGCTCAGCAGTCAGGGATCTCGGGATACGTGTAGACAGTAAGCTGGCCTTTGACCAACATGTAATCAAGGTAGTAAGAAAATCATTCTATGTTATCCAACTTATAAGTAAGAAAATGGCATCCAGATCCAATGAAGTCATAATGCCACTTTATTCAGCAATTATCAGACACATCATTGAGTATAATTGCCCCTTTGGCATGTACCAGACCAGACAACAACAGTTGGAAAGGTCAGAAGGGTTCCTTACCAGGAGTATCCACACTATAAACATGTTGTCCCCTATGGATCACCTTAAAGCCCTATCTACATACTCTGGCTCCTACAGGTTACCGTGAGGCTGCCTATACCTGGCATACCAGGCATCTTCAGATCCAACTCTGAAGGACCTTTTGCACATCCTCAAAATGAACAGTATCAGAACCACTTGCTTGGTCCAAGGATTTAAAATTTGCTTATAGCGAGCTGCTGGCTGACAAATTCAGCTCAAACTTCACCCCCACTCACCTCGCTCACACAGGAAATCCCTGCTAACATTACTATAAGTAGATAGCTTTATACTTGTTTATTTCTGCCTACTATTAGCAAGGACCAGGTTATGTCAGTGCTTGCTAAGGCCAAAAGCACATTCTCACTGGGGTCCACCAATAACCCAGGCTGTCTCCTAAATAGCCTGAAGCATTACCTGTCAGGACCATTGGATGCCCTTTTTTCAATTATAGCCTCAAAACTGACAATGTACCATAAAAATGGAGAACTGCAATGTTTATCCTCCTTTACAAGGATGCGTCATCAGCCAGTCCTAGAAACTACAGCCCTAAAAGTGATGGAATGAATTATCATGGAAATGATCAACAAAGACACTGGCAACCTAAAGACACTGAACTCATCCCAACTTGGTTTGGTCAGGGGGAGATCATGCCTACTAAACCTGGTAGACTTTTTATTAGAGGGTAAGTAAAGCAATAGATGATGGGAAAATGGTGTATGCCAACTACCTAGATTTAGCTAAGGCATTCGATACAATACCCCACTCAGGAATTGTAGACAAACTCACTAACCTAGGCATAAATCCATACATAACCTGATGGATTGCCAGCTGGCTCACAGATAGAGCTTAAGAAATTAGGATTGGTGAGATGACCTCCACCAAGAGGCAGGTCACCAGTTGAGTACAACAGGGCACAGTGCTGGGCCAACTCCTGTTTGGCATATAATTCTCATAGGTCAAGGCTAACATCAAGGGCCTCTAGCTCACCATGTTTGCAGACCATGGAGAGCTGGGTGCTATCATAAATTCCCACCATTACACCAACATACTGCAAGAGGGTCTAAAGCAGGCAAAATGACTGGTGCCAAAGCTAAAAAATAAAACTCAATGCAAAGTGAATTATAGTGCCTTTTCAGAAAACATCAACCAAGGCAAATGACTTAATTGATAAGACACCATTAAGAGGTGACCTGGTATTAGAGATCTGGAAACATGTAGACCATAATATGGCTTTTGATCAACACATAGCCAAGGAGGTAAGAAAATTAATTATATGTCAGCCAACTTACAGGTAAGGGTATGGCATCCATGTCCAAGGAAGTTATAGTACCACTCCACTCGGCCATTATCAAACCTATCATTGCATACAATGCCCCCTTCAGGAATGATGTAGAGTGAGCATCACTTACTGCACAGAAAATTCCAGTATACATTAGTAATCTTTTCCAATCGTTTTGGTAAATACCCATATTTGCCATCTTTTTTCACAGTGGTGTCAGACCGTCATTTGTAGGACTCACCACACCTTTCTCTGCTGCTCACCTAATCTCATCATGTTTCCACTGCATTCTTTCTGTTCTTTATTTATTTATTCACTATTATATATAATGCACTTACAATCTAGTATTGCACTGAAATCTTGTTACATGTTTTGTAAAAAACTGTTCATTGATATTGTATAAACTCTATGGATTTTTTTACAGCCTGGGTTGTGGCTGAAAAGGTCAATAGATCATCACACTTACCTCGTTAACAAATTGAAAATAAATTTAATCCAAGCTGCATATCCCTTGGTGACTGCACCAAAGTGACTGAGAGATTCTGCTATTTACAAAGCCACCCACTGAATCTACTTAAATAAGTAATATTTAAGCTTTACTTGCACTCTGTTCACTGTGACTGCTATTTACTGAGAAACTGCTGTTTTTTTGCTGTGTTTCTGCACTTGTAATGCTATATTGTTGCTTTAAGATCCAGGTTACGTCTCCACTAGATTCAGGACTGTTATATCTAGACTATATTTGCTTACAGCTGGGCTCTAAAACCAGCCAACTTACATTATGAGGGTTTTTTTCTGCACTCTTGTGGCAGACATGTGCTAATCTAAACTCATACAAGTTGGGGACTGCTGAAGGAAGGCTCATCATGTGCTCTCCTTGTTGGTAGATAGCTTTATACTTTTACAAGTTGGGGATTGCTGGAGGAAGGCTCTTCATGTGCTCTCCTTGTTTGTAGATAGTTTTATACTTTTACAAGTTGGGGATTGCTGGAGAAAGGCTCATCATGTGCTCTCCTTGTTGGTAGATAGCTTTATACTTTTACAAGTTGGGGATTGCTGGAGGAAGGCTCCTCATGTGCTCTCCTTGTTGGTAGATAGCTTTATACTTTTACAAGTTGGGGATTGCTGGAGGAAGGCTCTTCATGTGCTCTCCTTGTTTGTAGATAGTTTTATACTTTTACAAGTTGGGGATTGCTGGAGAAAGGCTCATCATGTGCTCTCCTTGTTGGTAGATAGCTTTATACTTTTACAAGTTGGGGATTGCTGGAGGAAGGCTCCTCATGTGCTCTCCTTGTTGGTAGATAGCTTTATACTTTTACAAGTTGAAGATTGCTGGAGGAAGGCTCCTCATGTGCTCAACTTTTTGGTAGATAGCTTTATACTTTTACAAGTTGGGGATTGCTGGAGGAAGGCTCCTCATGTGCTCTCCTTGTTGGTAGATAGCTTTATACTTTTACAAGTTGGGGATTGCTGGAGGAAGGCTCCTCATGTGCTCTCCTTGTTGGTAGATAGCTTTATACTTTTACAAGTTGGGGATTGCTGGAGGAAGGCTCCTCATGTGCTCTCCTTGTTGGTAGATAGCTTTATACTTTCTTATTTCTGCTGATATTTAAGCCTCACATTTGTGCAAAGCTGCTCCCCATGCTGTGACAGTTGGTAGTGACCTGTATAGATGCAAAGACCTTGTAGATAACCTTTTCCTTAATCCATTATCAGTGTAACAATTCCCGGCCCCCTGCTGCTCTAGAAACAACTCAGTTGCACACTGAGCAGTATTGCTTTGTATGATAACCATAGACTACAGAAAACAAATCTCCCACTGACAATCTCTGGGCTACCGGCATAGTCCATTCTAATTAACCCATTCCTTTCATTAATAAAACACACAGTAGGGACCTGCTATCATAGATGGGCAGTTTCCCATCATTTCTCTCTGGCCAGCCTGATGGGCATGGGCATCCTGAGGCAATGTAGATATTGTCTCATGTGTACTGACAACGAATAACGCCTGTAACAAGCTAATACTATATGTGAGAGATATTGTTATACTTTGAAACTGGAGGCAAAACTCTCACATTTGGAACAAGCAAATGCCAAACAGGTTGTAAGCACACACGCATCACTTCCCACACTAAATAAGTACTTGACACTTAAATCCACCTGTGTGGAAGTACTCACTAGTAACGTATCAAAACCCAGAGACCTCCCAAATAATGCCTTCATAAACTACATATACACACATCAAAGTAAAGATCAAACACAACACATAATAATACATACACCAGTCTCTCAACAAACAAATCCATAAAGCGTAACACCTCAAAACTCAACATACTGGTCACAGCTGACTCCATACTGAGACACACAGATGTCCCTCTCAGCAGGCTGGAAAGGAAAAGGTTACGGTTATCTGCCTGTCAAGAGCCAGAATCTGCCAGGTCATGAAAGCACTGAAATCACTCAGCTATAGTTACCAGTATGACTCAGTCACAGTTCATGTGAATGACCTGAGACATACCTTCCTGAACTATATGAAGAAAGACATGACTGAGCTCTCCATAGCTCTCAACTGTCCAGATTTTATAGGATGTCCAGATTTTTGCCTCATATTTTGGTTTATTCCTCATAAAAACTTTTTTTGGCAAATCAGTGAGTTCTGAATGCATTAAATAATGATAGACATTTAAGTTTCACAGTTCATATCCTTTAGAAATTTCATGGTAAAACAAAACATTTTATTATAGTAATTTGTTTAAGTTTATACAAATAATATTTAAAATCTTTTCCTATTTTTGGGCCTTTGTGCCCCCCATTATTTTTGGCTTTGTTCATATTTCTTGTGCTAAGAGATTGAGAGGTAGGGAGCTCTCAGATTACGTGTTGCAGGCAGGTATGAACCTAGCCTTGAGCAGCCTTCTACCTTCACCAAGGATGATTCCACCAAAGAAAGTATGATTGACTTTAACAAATGCCTTAAATTCTGATGTCAGTCCAAGAGGATCCAATCTCTGTCAGTCTGAGGGAACATGGTCAATAGGCCATGCTGCTTTGCCATAAATGGTCTGCACCTGTCTCCACTAGGCTTTCAGACACTGGCAAAGGCATTAGCCAACCCTAATGTGCCTTTTTTAAGCACTGTGAAAATAACCAACCTCCCAGCATAACTAAATCTTCTCTAGGTAAACTCATGGTACTGCTGCTTAATGCTAGAAGCGTAAACAAGAAACTGCCCTCCCTGGAAGCACTCCTCACCTCAGAAGATGCTGACACCTGTGTAGTCACTGAGGTATGGTTCAAAGCCATGGAAAGCACCGCAGCAGTGCAAGGCTGCAACACCTTCCATACATTCACACCACAAAATGAGCAGGAAAGAACCAAAGGAGGAGTTGCATCGATCCTCATAAAGGATACGTGTATCAAACAATATGATTTTCTTGAGCTACTTCATGTCCAATTAACTGCAGGCAAAATCCCCTACCACATCATAGCTAGGTATAGGTCCCCCGCCATGTAACATGATAAGCATACTACGTACATGGACTTACTGGAGTCACGTACCATGCAGCATAACACTTTAGTCATGGGGGACTTTAACTAACCCACCACTGACTGGGAAACATACACAACCACAAATATGCAGGCTCAGAGGTTCTTGGACTTTGTCAATTCTAATGCTCTGGAATAACTGGTCTGCACACCCATGAGGAGCTCAAATATCTTGGGCATAGTACTTACCATTGTGGGAGGGCACTGCACCACCACCTGTGTGATGTCCTCCTTGGTAAGATTAAACCATAAATCAGTCTCCTTTGAAGTAACTACAGTGCCAGATACTCTATTAAACTCAAAAATACTTAAGGATTTTTCCAAAACAAATTACCCCTACTAAGTAATGCATAAGAAATTTCAAAGCTCCCCCAAACCATGAAAACATTGTCTCCTATACAGAGGTACACACCAATGCCCTGTATAACCACTTAAGTTGTCATACAGAACTGACTGTATTGGACCAGATTAAAACCAGATCTTGCTGAAAAAACAAGCCGCCATGGTGGACCTCTGGAATAAACAGGCTATACAACAAAAAGAAAGAAACTAATTTCCAAATATAAGTCGGAACTGGTTTAGCAGATGTAGAAATCCACCAGTAGTCTAAATACACAAATTGGAGATCTTGTAATGTCTTCCAAAGCAATTTAGAAAGCAATAATAGCTTCCCTAGCTAACGGTAATCATAAGGAGTTTTTTTTTAACCAAGTCCAAAATCTTAAGTGAAATATCCAGCTATGAGCAGAACTGGTTGTGGATGGCACCGCCCATACTCAGCTAGCAGTAATAACCAACCTGCTAGCTGACATTGGATCAAACTTCACCTTCCCCACCATCACCACCAGTCACTCCCCAAAGTATACCTACCACCATTCCTTAGCCTGCTATCTGAAGAGAGCAGGTCATCGCTGCACTCAATAAGGCCAAAAATACAGCATCAATGGGACTAGACAACATTCCAGGCTGCTTTTTAAACAACTTAAAATATGACCTAGCTGGCTAGGCTTTTAATGGCTCTTGGGCTGTTAGCCTAGTAACCTCTTATGAGCCTATGAACCTATAAACAAAGGGGACAGGAAGGTGTTACTCACAACCTGCACAAAAGCTTTAACAAGTACATTGGACCAGATGAGACCACAGCTATGCTGTCAGACAGAATAGAACTTAGAAGAAACCCTAAAGATAAACACGTATACTGTTTCCTAGATTTGGGGCCAAATTTTATGAACTTTAACTGCCAACACTAACTTTATAGCACAATACATGGGATATACACCATATTTACTGCACAGCCTTAAGCACCTCTGTGTCATTCATGATACAGTCACAATAGGAAGGAATCGCATAATGTGCCACTGATGTACGCCTTAATGTGTAACATATATATTAAGAATTACAAGGTCGTCACTGAGACCCTGCAGTATTAGACAGCTAGGTGAAGGAACACTGCTACATTTACAACACAATGTCATTTGTTTTCATACTTTTTTGAAAATGTTCTAATTGGACACTAAAATGTCCTCTGAACAAAAACATGAGTTATTCTTCCATTCCAAGTACTGAGACTGCTTGGCCCAGCAAGATTTATTTTATTTTATTTTACATTTGTTGACCGGGCTAGTCTAACTGGATACATGTCCATTTTCAGTAGAGGCCCAGGGAGAAAAGCTCCAAGATAGAACAATGAAATTAACGCAATAACAAATAAGGAAACATTAAACAAAAAATCATATTTACAATGCATATTACAGGTTATCACAGTAAAATTCAACAGTGCAGAATACAGGCATAACATAGCATACTAGTACAATCAAGATGTTCTAGAGGGAGATAGTATTATAGTTAATAAGGAAGGACTTACAGTTAATGAGTAGAAGGGATAGGAAGAGCAAAGTATTAAGAGATACATAACTAGTCAGGCTTAGCACAGGGGCATAACCAGTGTGTTCTGAGGAACACTTTCAATTTGTTTTTGAAGCAGGACACTGAGGGAAGTGTGGAGAGTTAATATCTAGTCAGGGTTAGTACAGGGGCATAACCACTGTGTTCTGAGGAACACTTTCAATTTGTTTTTGAAGCAGGACACTGAGGGAAGTGTGGAGAGTTAATATCTAGTCAGGGTTAGTACTAGGGCATAACCACTGTGTTCTGAGGAACACTTTCAATTTGTTTTTGAAGCAGGTCACTGAGGGAAGTGTGGAGAGTTAATATCTAGTCAGGGTTAGTACAGGGGCATAACCACTGTGTTCTGAGGAACACTTTCAATTTGTTTTTGAAGCAGGATACTGAGGGAAGTGAGGAGAGTTCATATCTAGTCAGGGTTAGTACAGGGGCATAACCACTGTGTTCTGAGGAACACTTTCAATTTGTTTTTGAAGCAGGATACTGAGGGAAGTGAGGAGAGTTCATATCTAGTCAGGTTTAGTACAGGGGCATAACCACTGTGTTCTGAGGAACACTTTCAATTTGTTTTTGAAGCAGGATACTGAGGGAAGTGAGGAGAGTTCATATCTAGTCAGGGTTAGTACAGGGCATAACCACTGTGTTCTGAGGAACACTTTCAATTTGTTTTTGAAGCAGGATACTGAGGGAAGTGAGGAGAGTTCATATCTAGTCAGGCTTAGCACAGGGGCATAACCACTGTGTTCTGAGGAACACTTTCAATTTGTTTTTGAAGCAGGACACTGAGGGAAGTGAGGAGAGTTCATATCTAGTCAGGTTTAGTACAGGGGCATAACCACTGTGTTCTGAGGAACACTTTCAATTTGTTTTTGAAGCAGGATACTGAGGGAAGTGAGTAGAGTTCATATCTAGTCAGGGTTAGTACAGGGGCATAAACACTGTTTTCTGAGGAACACTTTCAATTTGTTTTTGAAGCAGGATACTGAGGGAAGTGAGGAGAGTTCATATCTAGTCAGGGTTAGCACAGGGGCATGACCACTGTGTTCTGAGGAACACTTTCAATTTGTTTTTGAAGCAGGATACTGAGGGAAGTGAGGAGAGTTCATATCTAGTCAGGTTTAGTACAGGGGCATAACCACTGTGTTCTGAGGAACACTTTCAATTTGTTTTTGAAGCAGGATACTGAGGGAAGTGAGGAGAGTTCATATCTAGTCAGGGTTAGCACAGGGGCATGACCACTGTGTTCTGAGGAACACTTTCAATTTGTTTTTGAAGCAGGACACTGAGGGAAGTGAGTAGAGTTCATATCTAGTCAGGGTTAGTACAGTGGCATAACCAGTGTGTTCTGAGGAACACTTTCAATTTGTTTTTGAAGCAGGATAGTGAGGGAAGTGAGGAGAGTTCATATCTAGTCAGGGTTAGTACAGGGCATAACCACTGTGTTCTGAGGAACACTTTCAATTTGTTTTTGAAGCAGGATAGTGAGGGAAGTGAGAAGAGTTCATATCTAGTCAGGGTTAGTACAGGGGCATAACCAGTGTGTTCTGAGGAACACTTTCAATTTGTTTTTTAAGCATGACACTGAGGGAAGTGATGAGAGTTCACTGGGGAGGAGATTCCAGGCTTTTCCAACGATATTAGAGAAGAGGGAGTCTCCAGCCTTGTTGTTTGGTTTAGTGGTATGTACTAGAAGTCTCTGAGAAGACCTTAAGGATTCCAGGTTTTTATAGGGAGTGATGAGTGTGGAGAGAATAGGAGTTTTGGAAGCTTTGTAAAGAGTGTTGTGGACTATAGATAGCTGATGGGATTTAATCAGATTTTCTAGTTCAAGCCATCCCAGCTTCTTTAAATTAATGCAATGGTGGGTTCTAAATGGGTTGCCTGTAGCAATCCTGTCCTACATCTGTAGAAATGTTGTGGCCAATGCAGTGGTACTAAATGGCTTATTTTCTCACCTTCTTATCATTTCAAAGTCAAAATCAAAGTCAAATTAAACTTTATTGTCATTTAAGACGACACAAGTGTAGTCTAAACGAAATTCTCAGTATCAACTCAGCAGAGAGTACATAGGATGCAAGGATAACAAGAACAAAAGTATATCATTTCAGTTTAAAATGATATTCAATACAAGACCTACTGACAGATAAATAAACCAGTAATAACAGCAAAAATAGACAAGCACCCCCCCACACACACACAGCGAGTCATAAGAAGAATACTGTACAAAGAAGCAGGACAGAGTAGGATTGCACATGTTAAGATTATCCTCCTTTGTTCATCTTCTTCAGACAAACAGCAGGCAATTGTATGTGTATAAGGAAATATATTGCTACATCAAAGAATAAAAAAAGATATTGCACACTTTTCAGCTGCACTACGTATTGTGAATGATTACTGATTAAATAATCGGTGGCTGGTATCAGAGTTTATAAGTCTCAGCACTGTTGGGTAGAAGCTGTTTAAGTGTCTGGTGGACCTGCAGTGGACACTCTGAAATCTTTTGCCTAAAGACTGTTGTGTAAACTACCCATGTGCAGGGTGAGAGGGGTCATGAATTATTTTGGATGCACACTTAATGCTTCTTGCTGTGAAAAGATCCTGGATTGATGGTAAGTTTGTGCGCATGATTTTTTCGGCAACTCGCACCACTCTCTGTAGCTTCTTTCTTTCTGCTATTGTACTGTCCCCAAACCAAACTGTGAAGCTACTAGTGAAATGCTCTCAATGGCTCCTCTGTAGAATGTGGTTTAAAAAGATATTCAATACAAGACCTACAGACAGATAAATAAACCAAGGAGGTGGGAGCTTTGCTTTTGGAGCCTTCTGAGAAAGTGAATACGTTGGTGTGCTTTTTTGAACAACTATTCAGTGATCACAGTCCAAGAGAGATCCTCTGAAATTTGACCCCCTAAAACATTTTTAGATTTGACCCTTTCCACCTCTTCACCATTTATTATGAGCAGTGAGCATGTTGTTGACCTTCTCCTGAAGTCTGTAATGATTTATTTTGTTTTGTTGACATTCAGGTTGAATTTGTCCTTAGCACACCTGTCAATCAATGAGTAGACCTCGTTTCTGTAAGCTCTTTCATCCGCCCCTTTGATAAGGCCCACAACCCTAGTATCATCTGCAAACTTAATGATGTGATCGGTGTTGTATTTTGCAGAGCAGTCATGGCTGAGGATGGTGAACAACAGAGGGCTTAGCACACAGCCCTGAGGAACACCGGTGTTGAGTATTATGCATCCCGAGGTGTTGTTGCCCGCACATATTTTCTGCAGTCTGTTCATCAAGAAGTTGAGGATCCTGGTGCACATGAGCTTGTTAACTCCCAGATGTACAAGCTTGTCAATAAGTTGCACTGGAACCACTGTACTGAATGCTGAGCTGAAGTCAATATACAACAGCCTGACGTAGTCGTTTATTCCCTCCAGATGACCAAGTGAGAGGTGGAGTGCAGTTGAAATAGCATTCACAGTGGATCTGTTAGCCCAATAAGCAAACTGTAGAGGGTCGAAGGTGTATGGAAGGCTTGCCTACAGATGCGTTTTAGCTAGTCTCTCTAAGCATTTCATGACATTTGAAGTTTAAGCAACCAGTCTGTAATCTGCTAATATATCAAACTATTTCTGATGCAAACTGAATTTTATGGGCTGTTTTCAACTTTTGTAACTTTCTCTGTGGTTAAAATGCAGTAAAAAATGAGTGTTCCACTGCTATGACATTTATTGCCCGTAACATCATTTATTGGTTATATTCAAAGATGTGATGCAAAAGTCTTAATATGTATATCAGAGGAAACCACCAGGTGAAGCTTTGGAGAACCGTTACCTTCAGCATATCTCTTGGAGATCATATGATTTCCAACTCCCACCCCAGAATGTGATTAAATCCACCTGTCTCACTGGCATGAGTAACACTTTATACTGTCCTTTGTTGAGTGTAGATATTATAACAATGACTTTATCTGAGCAGATTGTTTAAGCTGCTAAACACAAAATAAAAAAATAAAGCAAAAGGAGGAAGGCAATTAATTAGATCACAGCAGCTCCATAAGGCTCGTTTGAATATTAACTGGGCACTTTGTGCAAAGTACTAAAGCTGTGAGCTGTATTTCCAGTGGTACAGCGTTTGATTCACTTAGGTCATTTAACCAAATATTGCTTAGGGGCATCTGGGAATGATCTCCTGGACTGCAGACCTAGTAACTGCCTGCAATTTTTGCAAATGACAGTGTTTATATAAATTTACAGTTAAAGGAAAAGAACCAACATTTGAACATAATCAGTATTAAAGAATCAGGAAATACAATTGTTTGACAGTGCACAAATACTAACAGGACAGGTCATCAAAAGTCAGACCTCAAACGACACCTTTCTCTAGTGAAGTCAAGAAAGCTTGTTATACATGTCTCTGGGATTCAGAGGGACACGCTTTCAAAACATGACATAGAATTCTGTCTTCGTTTGTCAATGGTTTCTAATTTTAGGAAGACCATGTGCTGGTGAATTTTCAGTAACCAGAGCAGACAGAAATCTAAAGATTTCAATGCTGACAAGTCTTCCCCACTCCGAACTTAACAAAATGGAATTTTGTTGATTGCCAAGTTCACAACTGAGGTCTCTCATAGAACCCATCACTGTCTTACCCTCAAGCTCTGCCCCAACTACTGCTACGTAATCAACTCTCTACAGCACACAAACTGTGCTACCTGCCTGACAAACCCCCCTCGCTACAGCATCTAATTAAGCCCTACACAACCACCAGAACCTTAAGATCCAGTAACCAAAACCTTTTAAATGTTATCAAACACAAAGACGACGCCGATAAGTCTCTGTTTGCCTGCACCCTAGCCAGAGTTTGGAATCAACTTCCAAATCACATTATTCTACAACCTCTGCCTTCAAATTTAAAAAAACTCATCAAAAGCCACTATTCAAACAACTGGCTCTGCTCCTGTGTCTCCCCAGGTTAAACCAAACCACTGCACTGTTGCATGAATTCATCTGCTAATGTTCACCAATTACTTCCTCTAGTTAACCAGGTATACCTGTTATACTCCAAGCATATGGGCTTTTCAGAATGAACTCCTACTAAAACAGCTTGTACTTTTTCTCTCTGTACTACTTCTAATCTGACAAAGTACTGCATATAAACCTTACTACCAGCAATGCCACAAAAATGTTGTACTGTTTTTCTCAAATACTGTACTCTCAATCTTACAATGCACAGCATATAAACCTACTACCAGATATGTTAAACTATGTCTACTACATGCTGAAATGAGTCTGTAATGTACTTGTATATAGTCCTGATAACAAGATGTTAATATCTATTAACTATTGATATTTTTATTTTTATTTGACTATTGCATGCTGTAATGTATTCATAGATGTAAATGAAATCCTAGCTTGTACCGTACTGTATGCAAAGCTTTTCTCCCCAGGCATCCGCTGAAAAGGGACCTGAGTCCAGACGCACTTTCCCAGTTAACAAATGTAAAATAAATAAAATAAAATAAATAAATGCAATTAATTCTATAGTAAACAGAGATAGCACAGACAGGGTACAGCAATTTTATATACATTTACAAAGAAGAAACATCTATTATTACCTGCCAAGGATAAAAATCATGAATACTAGAGCAGGAGCCATTTACAAATGGCCCCCATGTAGATGTGCACGATGACAGGTCATGTAAGGCATGTGCTAACATGTAGGCAGCATTATGTGCACTATAGGTGTAGCGGAATTCCTCCTCCTCCTCATATACAGGCTCCCCAAGTGCAGTTAGGCTCTCTGTGCCTGAACAACGTATTATTTCTTTTGCTGTATCCTGTCTTGTAGCATTGTCCACCCAACTACAGCCAAACACATCTGACCAGAACTCTTTGAAAAAAATATCATCTGCATAATTAGATGGCTGAATCTTGTACAAGAACTCCCTGAATCCTGGGATGTCACCTTTATGAGCATAAAGACTTATTGTGCCATTTAAAAGCTTTTGCCTTACAGCTTTTGAAAAACCTGGGGAAACTGACCACCCGGTAGGACTGAGCCAGACAATATGTTTTACATTATATTGGTAAAGGTCTTCCATTAGCTTATACATTGGTTCATATCTAGAGTAAACCAGAATAACCTTCACTGATGTTGTCCTTATCAGCTCAACTATATGCTGAATTTTTGCTTCTGTATTTTGTACATAGATTGTTTCTAGAAATGCCACACAGAATCCATTTTGCTGAAGTACATCCTTTGCTCTCTGTGCTCCCAGAACACCATACTCTTTATCAGAAGCCAAAATTCCAATCCAGTTCCAACCAAAGTGAAGAATGAAATGTGCTAAAGCAACGGCACCAAAGGAATCACTTGGTAATGTGAAGAAAAATGATGGGAAAATGCTCCTGTCACTCAGTGTTGAAATTACAGAACCACATGCAACCTGTAACAAGTAAGAAAGGGACAGTAGCTTGAGCTTCCAGTTGTGTGCCACAGTGTTCAGAACATCTGGAGCTATGACTAGCATTTGAAGCATAACTTTTGTCATTAAATTATTCACTACTTAATTAGTTTTATATTTTCTATAAAATAAATGCATACTTTAGGAATACGATTTATATATATATATATATATATATATATATATATATATATATATATATATGCGCGTGCACGCGCGCACACACACACACACACACACACACACACACACACACACACACACACACATAAACAGATACAGATATATAGAGATAGATATCAATAGATGTCAATATTTTTATATCGGTCCATTTATATAGATAGATGGATATATAGATATTTTGCCCTTAATGTTTTATGTCTGTATGGCAGACCCCACAACCAATCAGCAGCACTCATGCAGACGTTTGTTAAATATGCATTCAGCACTTTGCATTGCACAGAAGGTCTGACAGGAAAACACATCCTAACTACCTGGACTATAACCTATTCCATGCTTCGTGAATGACACTGTGGGTTTATGCTCAACATCTCCCTAAGCTGACCTGCCCAATTTATGCATTACTGTTTAATGAAATGTATGTTCTAATGTTAAACTGAATTTTGCTACATTAACATTGCAGGTATTTTCCTGTCCTCTGTTGTCTTGTTTTCCATCTTGTGTTGTGTGTAATTATACTATCCTAAAACAAGCCAAGCAGAATCTTTGCAGTGTGGAGGGTATGAAGGTCATGCCTTTAAAAATGTTATGCACCTAGTCCACTAATAACATTTGAACTTTAAAATACGTACTACAAAATAATAAAATAGTAGATACTCCACAGTTGAGTTAAAATGGAATATCCTTTATTGAAACACACAAACAAGTGATCCTAGTTGACTATAATGAAAAGCATTAAAGACATTCATTCATTTATATATAATCAAGATATTTGGAGCAGCGGAGTGGCTACAGAGAGTGGTTCTGTTAAGAGCAATAAAAGCATTAAACGTATTCCTTTAACCAAGTTCCCTTCCTCCTTAACACCGTAGTGTAAACTAAGACTGTGCTACGTTAGCATGAAAACGTAAAAACTAGAGATAAATTAAAATATATAAGAACAGCTTATTAAGTCTAACCTACTAATTCAAACTTTATTAATGAAGAAACCAACTCACTAACAAATTGACTAATTAACAAAAAAGATCTGCCACTAAACTAGCTCATGAACCGAAACACTTTTAACAAAGATCTCCTTCATACCAAAAAAAATCCTTTATTAGGTTTGTGTGTAAAAAACATCGTATAATATTAATGAACATGTCACGTGTATATATCTACAAGTGAACACCTAAGTGGGCTGAAAACCATAGCCATAATTACTAAGGTGGAAATACGATGAAAAATGTTAGAAATAAAGCATTAAAGCTTTGGGGTTCTGTTCACGTGTGGTATCTAACTAAGAAAGCACTTAGTTTAAATGAGTAAAAGTATCAGAAAACAGCACCAATGTCAGTTATTTTCATTGTAAAATATTTACAATTGGCACAACAAAAAAGCAGAATGACCAAATAAATCCACAACTTGCCAAGGAATAAAAATTTAATGCAAGAAACAGATAAAACACTCTAGCACTTCAGCACACAGCCTTCCAGGAGTAATACAAATGCATCAAATACAGAACCTCTTATATTTAAAATATTTACAATGTTTGTATGTGTTTATAACAATATTAGCGTGCAATGCCAGCATTAATCAGTCCCATATCAGATTTTTAATAATCTTTTAAACAATGGGGCAGTTTTCTGAGCTTTAGTATGCTTTTTATGGAGCAATTATAATTAGGCCCCAGTTTTCTAAAAGAGTTCAGTTTCAGCTGCCCCAGTAGTTCAGTTTTTCTAAAAGATTAGGGACGTCTCCTTCCAGTTCCAAAAGGTCCACATAATCAATAATTTGAAATTTAAAGCCAATGTGTCTTTTGTGAAGCTGCAGGTACCAAGCCAGCGTATTATTCTTTCACTTAGCTCTAATTTCAGAAGGATGGCCAGAAATCCTTCTAATTCTGTTGAGCATTTTCCCCACATAAAATGCTTTATAGTCATTGCAGCTTACCCTGTAAACCACCTGCATTGAGTAACAGTCACCACCTGCATTGGTTTTAATCAGCTTCTTTAAATAAGGACAGAGAAAACATGTTTTCCTCCTGTAAGTGCTGGCAAAAAACACAGTTATTGCTGCATGTATCCAATAGTCTGGGCCTACCTGCATCCCAGCTCCTGATGTTTCTGGCTTTCCTATACAAATGAAGGAGCTTCCCCAAGGATGTCCGTTATACAGAGCTTTTAGTAATTATGGCCCAATTCTCTCTAATCATATTTGTACTATCCTCTGACTTCCTGCCTTCTTTTCCCTATATTTCCATTCTAATCTTTCTTTGTGCCTTCTTGACACGCTTCGTCTTTTTATCTTTCTCTATGGGTACATGCACTTCAGCTTTTCAAGGGATTTATAGATGCCACTACTATATTTTAGATTATGTCTTTACACTGGATATTTTTTTGCAAATTCTTATGCTAATAATAATCATTACAAAATTCACTTTTGCATTGTAGTAAAACACATGCGGGGACTCTGGCATGCCTGGATGCATAGTTAGGGTGGGAAGATTATAGGTTCATAGGGGGGTACTAGGCTAGCGGCCCAAGGGCCTACATACGCCTAGCCAGCAAGGTTCCCTGGCTTACGCCACCCAAGAAAGTTATCTTCCTGTGCCACTGTCGAGCAGAGACACAGAAGTGATCCCCGGAGTGTATTTCCTATTTCCCATCCACTCATCAAGATTTTTCTTGAAGAGTGCTAATGAAGAACCTTGCTTGACATAGATGAGTAGCCTGTTCCAGAGTATGGGAAGTCTCTGGGACAGGAATCTATCCCTCCAGCATGTCCTGTTTATTGTGGTGACAAGGTTTAGGTCCCTAGAGTATGTAGCTCGGAGGGATTGGGATTTCTCTAGGTGTAGCATGTCCAACAGCTCTGGGTTTGACATAGCTTTGTATGTTAGGCAGAGATCACCTCGGAGTAGGCGATATGCTATGGATTAAAGCTGGAGTTTCTTGAGGCGGTCAGTGTAGGGCATTTGTTTGAGGCCAGTAATCCTCTTTGTGAGGTACTTCTGTGGCCTTTCCAGCTACTGCAGATGTCTTGTGAGGTACATTCCAAAAGGGGCGTTGTACTCTATAATGGTTCTAATGAGTGTCGAGTGGAGGGGAACAATGACCTCTTTTTTCCTGGATGAGAACCTTTTTATGATGAGGTGTGCCACTTAGAAGGACTTCCTGACTACTATGGCGATGTGACTATCAAAGGAGAGACTACTGTCCACCTGGGTCCCAAGGTCTCTTATCACACATTCCGTGTTAAGTAGATTTCTGCCTATGTGGTAGTTCATGGGTATAGAGTTTTTAAAAAAATGGATGACACTGCACTTTTTGGCATTGAGCTTGAGGCCATGGCTCTGACACCAGGCATCTGTCTCAGCGAGGCCCTTCTGTAGGATGTCCACATCATTTGGGGACTTGACTATGGCTCCTAGTTTGCAGTCATCTGTGAACTTCATTAGCCAGAGGCCTTCTGTGTTAGCCTGAACTTCAGAGAAGTAGATACCAAACAGGAGAGGTCCCAGGACGGAACCCTGTGGTACTCCACTTGTCACTGCTTTGAGGTCAGATTTGGAGTCTGCAACTTTTACAGTGTGGGTTCTGTCAGTGAGCCAGTTGGCAACCAACTTGTGATGTAGGGATTTATACCTAGTTTAGTGAGTTTAGCTATAATTCCAGAATGGGGGATGGTGTTGAAAGCCTTGGCGAGGTCAAGATAGGCTGTGTGAACCACCTTACCCTCATCTACGGCTTTGGTGACTGCCTCAAAGAAGTCTATCAGGTTCAGGAGGCATGATCTGCCTTTCACAAACCTGAACTGGGTGGGATTCAGAGTTTGGAGGTTCCGAATGTCTTTGTTTATGAGTTCCATGATGATACGTTCCATGGCCTTGCAGACCAGGCTCGTCAGGCTAATAGGTCGACAGTTCCCGGGATCAGTGGTGGCTCCCCCTTTGTGGAATGGGATAACTGTTGCTGTGCACCATTCAGTGGGCACAAAGCCTGATGTGAGGCTATTATTGAACATGGTGCTTAAGTGGGGAGCCAGTTCGTTCTGAAGTTCATGTAAAATGTAGCCTGGGATGTTGTCCGGTCCCATGGATGTTGTGTTTTTGGCTTTAGAGAGTGCAGATTTTACCTGCATAGTTGTGATTATAGGGACTCTGCATTCTTCCTGTATAAATATGGGCCCTTTAGGGGGGGGGGGTAAAGTTAGCACTGAACCTATCTGGCAGTATGTTGGCAATATTAGTTGGTTCTGTAATTTTTGTGTCATTGTGCTGTAACTCAGAGCAGATCTGGGTGTTGCCATCAAGATTCTTGACATAGCTATAGAATGCTTTGTGGTTGTCCTTAGAATTAGTGGTGATTTTGTTTTCATAGCTAGCTTTGAAGGATCTTATAAGGGATCTCAGCTTCTTACTGAGGCTGACCAGGAAGCTCCTCCACTCATGGGATTTTATTCTCTTTTGCAACAGTTTCTTCCTTCTGTTGTACAGTTTGTTTATGGCAGGGGACCACCGGATTGGCTTCCTTTTTTTGGAGGATAGCATATTGGTTCTGTCTGGGATAGCACGACCCATGCACTCATGTAAGTGCTTATAGAGTGCATTTGTGTAGGATTCAGCAGTTGTAACTGTATTGTCCATCTGCATGGGTGTCATGAAGTTCACCACTTCTGTCTTAAGAAGCATGAAGTTGGCTTTGGAAAAATTTTTTACCATGGTTTCCTTAATGGGGGGTGGGGGCAGGATGTGGATATCAAGGGTTATTAGCTTATGGTCAGATCTGACCAACGAGGAGTTGACTTCAGGTGTGGAACACCAGTCACTCATGTTGGTAATCCCTAGGTCTAGGATATTGTTGCCCCTGGTGGGGGTGTGGATAAGTTGATCCAGGGCATTGGAGTTTATGAATTCAAGAAAGCATTGTACTAAGGAGTTGGTGCATGAGTAGTTTTCCCAGTTAATGGTGGGGGTTGTTGAAGTCGCCCATTATTAGGGTGTTTGGTTGAACCCTAATATTTTCCAGTACATCAAGAAAAGAGGAGTGGGAATCCTGGGGCATGGTGGGGGATCTGTAGCAAGCTACAATTTGGATTGCAGTTTTGCCCAGAGTTAGTTGCACTTGGATAACCTCAGATGCATTATGCTGAGCAACTAGCCTGGAGGTGTGGATATCCTTAATGAATATGGACACACCTCCGCCTTTGGTGTTTCTGTCCAGGTTACATGGCCGAAAAGTGTGGTATGAGTTATAGCCTGGTAGTGCAGGGGTGCTCTCTGAAGCCTTGAACCAGGTCTCTGTCACTGCACAGATATCAATGTTCTCCATTTTAAGGAGTGCCTTGAGTGAGTGCATTTTGAGATTTAGACTTCTAGCATTGAGTAGCATTACCCTCAGTTTTTGCTTGCCTGTTCCTGTTACGGTGGTGAATTTGTTATCTGAACCTTGCCTAAAAAAGACACTATAGGGGCAGCAAGAGCCTTAGCCAGTATCCAGAATCCCAGGGGCGACAGGTGCAGGCCATCTGTGGCAAAGCATCGTGGTCTGTCGACCATGTCATCCCAAGCAGACAGATACTGGATCCCCATAGAATGACACCAGAAGCTTAGCCAATTGTCGAAGTCAATCATTTTGTCCTTGTACTGCGGTATCATTCTGGGTGATGGCAGAATACTACTTAGGGCTACGGTCATACCTGCCTGGGCTACAAGGTCGGAGAGCTCTTCCATGTCTCTTTTCATGTAGTCCAGGGAGGTACGTCTCAGGTCATTCACACCAACATGGACAATGACAGAGTCATATTTGTACTTGTTGTGGAGATACTTGAGTGCGTGGGTTATGTAGTGGATCCTAGCACCCGACAGGCAGCTGACATTAACCTTCTCCTTGTTTAGCCTGGTGAGTGGGACATCAGTGTGCCTGACTATAGAGTCATCTATGACTAGTGTGTTAGGTACGTTGTTTTGCCTTATTGGCTGTGGTTGAGTGGCACACAGTGAGTCTGTGGGCTATGTGTCATTTGGGTTGTGTTGGGGGATGGAGGTTGCTTGCGTTTCTGCTTTGGAGGTCTCTGTTGTTTAGGCAGATTATTATTGAGAACCTTCGCAAATGTTTTTGTGTTACTATGTGTGGATTTTGGTGGTGTAAATTTAGTGAGACTATGTGATGAGTGTGGTGTGGTACAAATGTTTACCTTCTCCTCATGACTGTCAAGTTCAGTCTTGGTTGGAGAGAGCTTTACCTTCAGTTTGGCTAGATAAGTGCATCTCTCACAGGTTGTAGTGTTGGGTGGTAGGAGGAGAGGGTTGTCTGTGTACATGAGGCAATTTCTACATTGCCTCAAGATGCCCAGATTCATCAGATAGACAGGAGAGAACACTGGGAGCTGACCCTTGGACATGCCCGAATAAAAAATATTTTGCACTAGATAAGTGAGGAAAGTGAGTACAAGAGCTTTTTTTCTCTAAGCAAGTGAGAAAAGTAAGTACAAAAACTGTTTTCCTCTATGTAATGAGGAAGGTTGAGTGCTGTAGTAATTAGTAGGTTATTTAGTGCTTACAAGTTCTGAACAAATGCTGAGCATGAATAAGCAAATTTAAGTGCTAAAACTAAGAATCTGTATCTGCACTAGACAAGTTACAGGACAGAAACAAGTGAAAATGCAGGCTTTCAAATCAGAAAGTTGAGAGAAATGGAAGAGATTGCCCAAACGGCCAATAACTCAATTTCTGGGCCAGAACCACTCCTCATGTGGTAGACAGGTTACCTAGTGCTTACCACTCCCACTGATAAGCTAGAAGGCTTCCCTCCAACACAGAAAGGCTTGGGGCGCTCAGAAGCTTACATACAGTCCTGGATACAGAAAATCTGTATCTGGAACATAGTTACAGGAAATGTAGGAAACAGGCTTACAGTTTTTTTTTTTTTTCTTTTTTTTACAGAAAAGTAGCAAAAACAGTAGTAAAAACAATTCCCATGCAGTGCAAGCTAGCACACATGAGTATGTAGCAATATTAGACCAAACACAGTTTAAAAAAAATGCAATTAAATTAAAAAGGGCTAAAAGCAAGTGCAGGAAGAGTTTATTAGATAGAATGTGGTAAAGAGATGGGACTTGGAGAGTGTCCCAGATCAAATCTACAGTGGGGTGGGCAACTGCAAAAGCCACCAAATTTAAACTACAAGCCAAAAATAGGGAGGGTGGATGGGACAAAACAGTCCCAACAGGGATCTAAGCAACAATTAACAGTACAAACTCTAAAACCAAAAAAATATATATACTCAGCTCTGTATATTTGCAGATAGATTGGAAAGCAGTCTCTCAGAACACAGGTTCCAGCAATTAAGGAAAGGTACTGCATTTCTCCTCCTATTATGTAAGGCAAATAGTAATGTCACATGTGAAAGAATGCATCCATTTTTAGCAGCATCTTGATGAGGATACATTCAAAACTGATTAAAGAGAATTAGAATTCTAGATATGTGCAAAGGAAGAGCCTTGGATGGGGTACAATATAACTGCACCCAAACTAACAGCCTTAGTTGGGGTATGATATGGCTACACCAGAGGTGAAAGCCTTGGGCGGGGTATGATATGGCTGCATGATTTTTAGAGAGCAAGTGAAAACATATGAAGAGAGAAAAAGGTGTTATAGAAGGCATCTGGATTATGCAACTTTAGCAATTTATTTAATAAAGTTGTTGTTGTTTGTCTTTCGGCTTTTCCCGGTTAGGGGTCGCCACAGCGGAACTCCGGTCCACTAATGATTGGAAGTTGGTTTTTATGGTGTCGAGTTTTAGTTGCCAGCCCAACGCCCAACCTTCAACAAAGGCACGCCCATTCAGCGCATGTCTTTTGAACGCCCACTCGACCACGGGGAGGACATGCAGACTCCACATAGAAGGAACTCCCAACCCAAGCCGAGAATCGAATGGGAGAACCTCTTGCTGTGAGGCAACAACATTACCACTGCATCACCGCGGCACAATTTGTTTAATAAAGTACTGTTTCCTAAAAAGGGTTATAGGACCTTGGAGTGCACTGCACAGCCTCCCCAAGACAGATGAGGTGGTGTCAGACAGTCTCTTCCTTCCTCTCCTGCACTTCGGCCTATCTTTGTCCTTAGTTCACTAGGAATAGCAAAGCTTTATAAATCTGTCTACCACTAACATAAGAAATGTATGGAGTCACAGACACATTAATATAAAAGAAAGGCATATGTTCAGTCAGGCAGATAGCACTGAGGATAAATTCTATGAATTGTAAAGAATCTGCTCTCTGTAGGACAGGGGGTTTGAGTTCCTCAGCCTTCATTTGTCTACGGTGTTACCTTGAACAAGTCACCAGACAGTTCTTTGGGGCAACTGGAAATTTGAGCTAGGCTCATTAATGGTCTCCTCAAATGCATGCCTAGTAACTGTGAACCTATTTTTATTGTTTATGTTTATTTATTTATTAACCATTTTCTTAGTATTTTGCTTAGCAGCTACTATAAAAATAGCTGCTGCTTTGTAGTTACACAAACGTTGTGACTCTGGAATGCCAAGTTGTTGATGCCCTCACTTTCATCCTTACTGCACTCCATGTTATACACGTACACGCAAGGGATCCCAGTCTCTTTTCAACATAAATAGAACATGTTGGATGGATAGGTAAGTATGACAGACAATTCCACTTCTGTGGAACTGTGTTCCCCTCTACATAAAGCAAAGTACGTCTCTTACTCTATTCAAATGTAGCTTGGATGAATGGATAGAAAACTGCAAATTCAGCTGTGGTGTAGCACCCATGTACCTCAATGGACAGGAGAAACATGTACATGTCCCAACATGCCCTTGTTATGCCCACTAAATCTCCATACAGGCCATAAAGTTTGTCTGGCACAGTGGTGCAGCGGTAGCTTTGTTACCTCACAGCAAGAAGTTCTCTAGTTTGATTCTCAGCTGGAATGCTTTCTGTGTGGCATCTGCATGTCCTTCCTGTATTCATGTGGGTTTCTTTGGGTGTCCTCCCATATTACAAAGACATGTTTCTGGAGCTTTTCTCCCCAGGTCTCTGCTGAAAATTGGCTTTGTTCCAAGTTGAACTTTCCTGGTAAACAAATGTTAACTAAATGGGTTATTTGTATGCATGATATAAGGGCTAAAAACTACCATTGGAATGTAAGCTATGTTTCTTAAGATGCTCACAGATCTTAAGCCTAGTACATAAATTGGACTTGCTAGAGAGACAAATATGTCTCCCAGAGGCTGCCACTCTGGATTAAGCTACCAATTCAAGTTAAACAGAGCTCCACAATGACTCTAGTGAAGCTTAACTTGGACAATTGGATGGGAAACCATAAATTCACCCCGGCAGTTTCACCTGTGTCCCTTTAGGGGCAGTCAATGCTGATCATACATTTGTGCACTAATATAACCTATTTCTCTCTGTCTGTGAGGAAACAAAGGTAAAACATGGCTAGGCTTGTAAAGGGCCTAGGGCCAATAGACTAGTAACCTCCTATGATCCTATGAAACGTTGACCCTAAGCCTTTACTTGTGTAATGGTGCCAATGGTAGAGTAAGTTCTCTGGGTTCTTGATCAAGGACCACTTACAGGCATTAGGATCATCATTTCACAGGCTGAGTCAGCATGGAGCTCATGAAAGGCTTTGGGCCCATGTAGGGTGCCCAGTAACTTACATACTGTGATACGCTGCCATGTAAACTAATGAAAGTGTACCATATTAATATCACTTTCACAACTTCCACTAGGAGGAGTTTGTGTAGGATAACATGCTATCAAAAGTCTCCATGACCTGGGGTTATAGTCACCTCGCAATGGCTTATGATCCCCTGTTCCATGAGAGGAATCACTGTTCTTGGTGACACACTCTAATCCATTACCTGGTGACACTGGCAAAGTGGAGTTAGGCCAAGAACCATTGTGTTTGGGTCTCAACCATGTACATTCATGTACATTCATGGCATAGGGAGAAACTCCCACTAATAATGTGACGCCCACGTGGCAGTCAGATAGTGTACTACCTTGGAAACTCCCACTAATAATGTGAAGCCCACGTGGCAGTGAGATAGTGTATTACCTTGTGCACAAAATCAGGAGGTTGTGAGACCTGGAGGTCCAAGAATAAGTCTGTTTAGCAATCAAAATCCACTAAACTTCTTCAATCTGATGCTCATCACTATAGTGATCGCTGGTGAGTGACTTTCTCTGTTTCAGAGAGATTATATTTGTTTATCAATAGATATATTTCTGCATATTTACATATTGTATGTATATATATCAGACAGCTTCTACACGGTGCCATGAAGGAACAGTGTTTCACAGAGCAGTTCAACACACAGTTCAGGAATGTAAATTAGCTAATTACAGTAGTCAGTAAGAATCACAGAAGATTCAATGCAATCAGGCCTTGTGGCAGTTTACGCCTTGCCAGTACCTCCATTTTCAAGAAACAATGGGTCAGTCATACCAGGGGTGTATTTGTGGATACTCATCCAGTTGTCTAACTCCTTTTGATGAAAGAAAGTATGCTACATTGCTTAATTTGGAGTGGAAGCTTGTTCTACAGAAGGGGTACGTATTGTGTGACAAATCTGTCTCTCGACTGTCTTTTATTTATATCCTGAAACAGATTTAGACCCCTGTTTCTAAAGTCAGTAAGACTGTTTGATTTGTGGTGATATAAGTGGTCTTGGACTGTTGGATTCCAAATGGCCCAAAAGGAAAGGCAGACATTGCCACAAGGAGACTGTAGCACACTAAATAAAGAAAAAGTGCTTCCAGCCTCTCAAGATAGCTCTTGTCTTTTAAGCCTGTGGGTTGTTTTAGTTAGGAGCCTCTGGGGTCTCTCTAGTTTAATTGATATTCTTAGTAAGATCTATCCCAAATGGATATTGTATTTGATAATAGGTCTGATCAATGTGGAATATTGAAGGATAAAAACTTAAATGGATCTAGAGGGTAAAAGTATTTCCTAACCACTGCTGCAACATGATGGTTAAAGGCAAGAGGATTATCTGCCACTGTTCCAAGGTCTCTCTCTACACTTTCTTTTAGAAGTGGAGTCTTGTGTATACTATAAGGTAGACAGAGGGATTGTTACCAAGTGTGATGTTATTACTCTTTTAATTTTAACTCATTTTTGTGCACCATTTGTGAATTCCACTTGGAGTTTCTCTTTATCTGAGGGGGAATTGAGGTTGCTATAAAGATTGCAATTATCCACAAATCCACAAACTTGTTTAGCAAGAGATTCCTATTTGTAATTTGGAGATTTCCAAAGTAGATGTTCAATAGTTCCATCATGATGCCCTGAGAAATGCCACCGGTAACCTTCATGCTTATAGTTCATAGGTTCATAGGTAAGTACTAGGCTATTGGCCCTAGGACCTATATAAGCCTAGCCAAATGGTACCCTGGCTTTTGCCACCCAAGAAAATTATTTTCTTATGCCCCGGTCGAGCAGAGCCACAGAAGTGATCCCCAGGGTGAATTTGCTATATCCCATCCAATCATCAAGATTTTTCTTGAAGAATGCTAATGAAGAGCTTTGTTTGATATAGATAGGTAGTTTTTTCAAGAGTATGGGAAGTCTCTGGGACAGGAATCTATCCCTCCAGCATGTTCTGTTTATTGTGGTGACAAGGTTTAGGTCCCTAGAATGTGTAGCTTGGAGGGATTGGGATTTCTTTAAGTGGAGCATGTCCAACAGCTCTGGGTTTGACATAGCTTTGTATGTTAGGCAGAGATCGCGTCTGAGTAGGCGATATGCGATGGAGTAGAGCTGGATTTTTTTGAGACCGTCTGCGTAGGACATCTGTTTGAGGCTGGTAATCCTCTTTGTGAGGTATTTCTGCATCCTTTCCAGTTGTGGTAGATGTCTTGTGAGGTACATACCAAAAGGGGTGTTGTACTCTATAATGGGTTTAATGAGTGATGAGTAGAGGGGAACAATGATATCTTTTTTCCTGGATGAGAAACCTTTTGTGATGAGGTGTGCCACGTAGAAGGATTTCCTGTGGCAATATGATTATCAAAGGAGAGACTACTGTCTACCTGTGTCCCAAAGTTTCTTATCACACTTTCAGTGTTAAGTAAACTACCACTTATGTGGTAGTTCATGGGTACAGAGTTTTTACCAAAAGGGATGACAATGCACTTATTGGCATTGAGCTTGAGGCCATGGCTTTGACATCAGGCATCTGTCTCAGTGAGGTCCTTTTGTAGGATGTCCACATCGTTAGGAGTTTCGATTATGGCTCCTAGTTTGCAGTCATCTGCCAACTTCATTAGCCAAAGACCTTCAGTGTTAGCCTGTGCTTCAGAGAAGTAGATACCAAACAGGACAGGAACCAGGACAGAACCCTGTGGTACTCCACTTGTCACTGGTCTGAAGTTGGATTTTGAGTCTGCTACTTTCACAGTGTGGGTTCTGTCAGTGAGCCAGTTGACAACCCATCTTGTGACATAGGGATTTATACCTAGTTTAGTGAGTTTATCTATAATTCCTGAGTGGGGGATGGTGTCAAAAGCCTTGGTGATATCTAGATAGGCTGTGTGAACCACCTTACCCTCATCTTTGGCTTTGGTGACCACTTCAAAGAAGTCTATCAGGTTTAGGAGACATGATCTGCTTTTTACAAACCTGAACTGGGTGGGGTCCAGAGTTTGGAGGTTGCCAATGTCATTGTTTATAAGTTCCATGATGATACGTTCCATAGCCTTGCAGACCAGTCTCATCATGCTAATGGGCCAGTAGTTCCAGGGGACCATGGTGGCTCCCCCTTTGTGGAGTGGGATAACCATCGCTGTGTGCAATTCAGTGGGCAAAAAGCCTGAGATGAGGCTATGATTGAACATGGTGCTTAGGTGGGGTGCCAGTTCATTCTGTAGTTCATGTAGCACGCAGCCTGGGATGTTGTCAGGTCCCATGGATGCTGTGTTCTTGGCTTTGGACAGTGTGTTTTTTATCTGTGTAGCTGTGATTACAGAAACTTTGCATTCCTCCAGTATAGAGATGGGCCATTTAGGGGATGAGAGGGGGGTAAAGTTAGCACTGAACCTATCTGCCAGGATGTTGGCAATATCAGTTGGTTCTGTATATTTAGTGCCATTGTGCTGCAACTCAGAGCAGATCTGAGCGTTGCCATGGAGATTTTTCACATAGCTATAGAATGCTTTGTGGTTGTCTTTAGAATCAGTGGCGATTTTATTTCGTAACTAGCTTTGGAGGATTTTATGAGGGATCTCAGCTTCTTACTGCGGCTGGCCAGGGAGTTCCTCCAATCATGGGATTTTACTACCTTTTGCAACAGTTTTTTTCTTCTGTTGTAGAGTTTGTTTATGGGAGGGGACCACCAGATTGGCTTCCTTTTTTTTGGAGGATCGCATCTTGGTTCTGTTAGGGATAGCACAATCCATGCACTTGTGTAAGTGCTTATAAAGTGCATTTGTGTAGGATTCAGCAGTTGTATCTCTATTGTCCGTCAGCATGGATGTCATGAAGTTTGCCACTTCTGTCTTAAGAAGTGTGAAGTTGGCTTTGAAGAAATTTTTTATGGTGGTTTCCCTAATGGGGGTGGGAGTGGGATGTGGATGTCTAGGGTGATTAGCTTGTGATCGGATCTGACCAACGAGGAATTGACCTGTGGTTTGGAACACCGGTTGCCCATGTTGGTAATGACCAGGTCTAGGATATTACTGCCCCTGGTGGGGGTGTGGCTAATTTGATCCAAGGCATTGGAATTTATGAATTCCAGATAAGTTTGAGCACAAGAGTTGGTACATGAGTAGTTTTCCCAGTTAATGGTGGGGTAGTTGAAATCGCCCATTATTCGGGTGTTAGGTTGTACCCTAATATTTTCCAGTGTATCAAGAAATGAGGAGTGGGAATCCTAGGGCATGGTGGGGGATCTGTAGCAAGCTACAATTTGGATTGCAGTCTTGCCCAGAGTTACTTGTACTTGGATAATCTTGGATGCATTATGCTGAGCAACTAGCATAGAGGTGAGGATATCCTTAATGAATATGGACATGCCTCCACCTTTAGTGTTTCGGTCCACATTAGGTGGCCGAAAGGTGTGGTATAAATTATAGCCTGGTACTGCAGGTGTGCTCTCTGGAGCCTTGAACCAGGTCTCTGTCACTGCACAGATGTTGATGTTCTCCATTTTAAGGAGTGCCTCGAGTGAGTGCATTTTGAGGTTTAGACTTCTAGCATTGAGTAGCACTACCCTCACATTTTGCTTGCTTGTACCTGTTACAGTGGTGAATTTGCCATTTAAACTGTGCCTAAAAAGGCACTATAGAGGTGTTAAGAGTCTTAGCCAGTATCCCGAATCCCAAGCATGACAGGTGCAGGCCATCTCTGGCAAAGCATCGTGGTTTGTCGATCATGTTATCCCAGGCAGACAGATACTGGATCCCCTTTGAATGACACCAGAAGCTTAGCCAATTGTTGAAGTCAATCATTTTGTCCTTGTACTGTGGTATCATTCTGGGTGATGGTAGGATGCTACTCAGGGCTAGGGTTATACCTGCCTGGGCTACAAGATTGGACAGCTCCTCCATGTCTCTTTTCATGTAGTCCCGGGAGGTGCGTCTCAGGTCATTCACACCAACATGGACAATGACAGAGTCAGATTTGTACTTATTGTGAAGTGACCTGAGTGCATGCATTATGTGGTGGATCCCGGCACCTGACAGGCAGCTGACAGTAACTTTCTCCTTGTTTAGCCTGGTGAGTAAAACATCAATGTGCCTGACTATAGAGTCACCTATGACTAGAGTGTTGGATATGTTGTTATGCCCTATGGGCTGTGGTTGAGTGGCACACTGAGTTTGTGGGCTATGTGTCATTTGGGTTGTGTTGGGGGGTGGGGTGGAGGTTGCTTGCGTTTCTGCTTTGGAGGTCCTTGCTGCTTGAGTAGATTTTTATTGAGAGTCTCCGTGAATATAGGTGTATGTTTTGTATTTCTATGTTTGTGTTTTGGTGGTGTAGGTTTTGAGGGACTGTTAGATGAGTGTGGTGTGATGCAAGTGTTTACCTTCTCCTCTTGACTGTCTAGTCCAGTCTTGGGTGAAGTTAGCTTTGCTTCCAGTTTGGCTATATAAGTGCATCTCTCACAGGTTGTAGTGTTGGGTGGTAGGAGGAGAGGGTTGTCTGTGTACATGAGGCAATTGCTGCATTGCCCCAAGATGCCCAGATTCATCAAGTAGACAGGAGAAAACACCAGGAGCTGACCCTTAGACATGCCTGGATAGGTGCTTATTTATTAAGTACTAAAAACTGTTTTCCTCTAGACAAGTGAGGAAAGTTGAGAGCTGTAGTAATTTGTAGCTTATTTAGTGCTTACAATGAGTTCTAAACAAGTGCTGAGCTCAAAGAAACAGATTTGAGTGCGGAAACTAAAACTGGCAAGTTCTCAGAAACAAAATTAAGCTAGAAGGCTTCCCTCCAACACAGAAAGGATTGGGGGCTCAGAAGCTTAAAGACAGTCCTGGATACAGCAAATCTGTATCTGGACTAGACGACATACAGGAACGTTAGGAAACAAGCTTAGAAAATTATGTATTTATTTATTTATTTTGTAAAGTGGAAAGGAGGAGCAGAAACTAAGTGGGTTGGCCTTCTCAAATGTTCTTCCTGGATTAGGTAGAATGAGGTAATGACACTAGACTGGGAAGAGTGTCCCAGATTAAATTTGCAGTAGAGGTGGGAAACTGCAAATCCACCAAGTATAAGAACACGATACCAGTATGGAGAGAGGGTGGGAGACAATATGATACACTCCTTGGCAGAAAATAAGAACAAAAAAACAGGTGCTTAATAAATGTAGACAATTTCCAGTTAATACCTCACACACAGTGAAACTAGCTAGAAAAGTATGCAGCAGACAATAAAAGTGCTATAAATAACTCGTAAAAATAAGCAAAAAACAGGATACTTAATGTTAGATATTACAGATCTGAGTTTGCTCAGTGCCCTTCCTCTGATTAGCTCAGTGTGAAATGGCAGAAACACTCACAAGTTAACTTCTTAGGTAACAGAAAGTTGAAACCTGAAACAACTTTAAAAAAAGCTCGAAAAAAACAATGAGGTGTTTAATTCAAGCCATAGTCCAGGTAACCCCAATCAGCCAATGACCATAAACAATGCCGTCTCACTGAAATACAGTATGGCTTTGGCTAAACTAAGATGGCCTTGAACTTGTGCTCAGACACATAGCCTCCACAAAAACTAGGCCCAAAACACAAGCCTGAATATGGACAATGCTACAAATACCCCCACTACTTGGTTAGAAAAAAACTACAGAAATGTTTATCACAGCAGAAAAGCAGCAGTGAGCCTTTAAATGAAAAATGTAAACAGATAAAGGAGCAAGGAGACTCTAGAGAAGGCTTTTAACTGCAAACAAGTTATATGATGCACTCTTTGGCAGGAAATCAGAACAAAAAACCCAAACAGATGCTTAATAAATGTAGACAATTTCCGGTTAATACCTCACACACAGTGAAACTAGCTAGAAATGTATGCAGCAGACAATAAAAGTGCTATAAATAACTCATAAAAATAAGCAAAAAACAAGATACTTAATGTTATATATTACACATCTGAGTTTGCTCATTACCCTTCCTCCGATTAGCTCATCTAATCGGAGTTGCCTCCTCACTACATAGGTTTTATTCCTAAACAAATTTCCTATCCACCTAACTATGTGGGAGTCAGTTTGGAGCCCAATCAGCTTGTTTATTATTCTAGGATGTGGAATGGGGTCAAAAGCCTTTATTTATTTATTTGACATTTGTTTACTGGGAAAGTTTGACTGGGCCAGAAAGTGCTCATTTTCAGTGGAGGCCCAGAGAGAAAAGCTTCAAAAATCACAATTTTTCAAAAATCAAGTCCAGATATTTTAAATCAACAAAGTATCATGTTACATTATAAATCATCACATACAGATGTTTTAAAACCACAAAGTATAATGTACCACTACAAATCATAAGAGTGAAAAAATTAATGTGAATAACACATCAAACATATATTTCATAGTAAAGTGCAATGAAAAAACAACATGTGTTGGAGAAAAGATGTGAAGAAAAACTCAGTATATTTATTACATGAGTAGTGTGTGATAAATGAGACCTGAGAAAAGTATAATAAGATATTTTAAACAGCTATAAGGCATTATATGATTAGAGACACTGATCATAAATTGAGAGATGTCTTAGTATAAGAGATGGTGTCATATTATGGTTATAGAAGAAAGAAGGATGGAGAGAAAAATAAATTATTAGATGAATGCAGCTTAGGTGAGTAGGGAGGAAAGAGAAAGCGGTAGAGGAAAGGTCTGCAGAGATGAAGTGGATAAAGTAAGTTAGTGGAAAAAAACAAAAGAAAGGAGGGGAGGAGGAGGCAGGAGAAGATGGTAAAGTGTGATTTAGGTTGAAGGGGGGAGAGAAGTATAGAGAATAAGTTCAGCCAGGATTGGCACAGGATGAGATCCAAGATTTTGTAAAGTCTTCTTTTAGGTAGCATTTAAAGGTGAGTACATCAGAAATAGTTCTGGTGGTTAGACGTAAAGAGTCCATTTTTGTTTGCTACTGAATATGAGTATAGGTTTTGTATAGGGAATGTGTTTAGTTTATTTATGATGAGAAGCTGTTTGTCTTCCAATCTAAGATTTACTTTAGGGAAATACATGTCAAATAAAGGAATAAGAGTCAGTAGGCTAATGGTTTGTGTGTGATTTTATGCATTTTTGTAAGTTTAATATAGGAGAGGTGGGGGGGGGAGATCCAGCCAGCTAACGGTATGCAGAGCTTTACAGTGATGGCTAAAGGAGGATGAATTAGTAGCAAACATGGTAATTTGGTTGTGGCAGCTGTCAATGTTTTTAAATGGAGGATTGTACATTGGTTAGAATTGAGACTCCATAGAGTAGCGAGGGCAGAAGATAAGTTGGTGTGCTCCGAAAATGTTTCTGTATAGCATGCCTAGCTTTTGGTGGGTTTTTGATATTGCTTTGAATGTGATGGTAGAATTTAAGATTATCATCTATTATGTCTCCTAATAGTTTGGTACGGTGGACTAATTCAATTTCAGTTCCATTTGATGAGAAGATTTTGAAAGATTCTCTGTTAAGAGTGTGCATTTTGGGAGTAAAGGGGATAAGGTTGGATTTTTCGGGATAATTAGGAGCTGGGCTCTTGAAAGCCAGGTTTCAGTGGAGATGACAGCTTGCCGAGTGATTTTTTGGAAGTGAGTTAAACTGTTTGAAGAGCAGATGATTGTAGAGTCATCTCATTATTGAGTCAAGGTGCCATCACAAGAAGACAAATTTAGTTTATTTATAAAAAGTATTGAACAGTAGAGGGCCAGGAATTGATCCTTGTGGGACTCCTTCAGAAGAGGCAACATATTCAATGAGAGATCCTTACCATTTTACAGATTTCTGCCTGTTGGCCATTGAATGAATGGTGATGCTAGACCCAGGGTGGATAGCTGATTGAAGAGTTTTCTGTGAGAGACCATGTCAAACGTTTTGATAGATCTAGAAATACTGCAGATACAAGTTTATTAGAATCGCAAATTTTATTGACCATGCCTGTAAATGATAGTAATGCTGTGGAGGTGCTGTGGTCTGACAGAAATCCATGTTGGGTACTGGTAATTCGCTTATTTTGTAAGAGATAGTGGAGAAATTGTTGATATATACATCTTTCAAGGATTTTAGAAAGTGGAGATAGAATGGCTATGAGATGGAAATTTGTAATGTCAGTGGAATTGCTTCCTTTGTGTAAGGGGATAATATGGGTCATTTTCCATAATTTACCACTCAGGTCAAGGTATGCCATATGAACATCATGGCCATTGTCTATGGCTTGTGCTACTTTTCAAAGAACTGGCCAGATTGATTAGACAGGATCTACCTTTAACACAGTCAAATTGCTGCAATGTCAAGCCTTATAAGACTTATATCATAGTTAATTAGGTCAATTGTGATGTGTTCCATTGCTTTACAGATGAGACTAATGGGTCTGGAGTTTCAAGGGTCAGTAGTGGGTGGGTCAGTAGTCGCCCTAACTTTGTGAAGTGGCATCATAGCAGCTGTGCAACATTCATCAGGAACAAAACCAGTGGATAAACATATGTTGAATAGCCACAGGAATGAGTCCACTGGACATGTTTTATATTGGTATATTATCAGGCCCCATTTATGATTTATTTTTGGCTTTGGAGAGTACCTTTATCAAACGTTCTTTGGTTATGATGAGATGTTTGAGATTAAGTAGGATATCTGGGTTTTATTTGGCTGTTTCTGGGGTAAAGTTTGCACTCAATTACTTTTCTAACATGTTGACTATGTCTGCTGGATCCATGTGGGTAATGCCATTTTGAATAAGGTTTGACCAATGTTAGGAATTAAATGAAAAGTTGCCATAGCAAAGAACATGGCATCAGAGGCACTCTACCAACTTTTAGAAAGTGACTCAGTAGATGGCACAAAGAAACTATGTCATGTTACAAAGCAGCAACAGAAAGATGAAGAAGATAGACACCCTTCATAAGGGATGCCAGCAACATCCTGCTCACCAATCCACAGGACATCAAAGGCAGATGGATGGAGTATTTCTAGCAGCTTCTGAATGAAAAAAAAAAAAGACAGAAGTTGTACTGCCCCAGACATGGTCTATGATGAAAGAAGAAGATGGCCCCAGCCTAGAAGGAGTAAGAACAGCACTAAGGACAATGAAGTCAAGGAAAGCAGCAGGGTCAGATGAGGCCACAGCAGATACGATGAAAGTGCTAGGTAACATAGAAGAAAATGGCTTCTGAAGCTGATCATAGCAGTATGGAGAGAAAGACACATTCCAGCTTACTGGACAATGAGCATACTAGTGCCAGTGTACATGAGTAAAGGGGGCATCCTCAACTGAGGGCAATACAACCAAATGCCTCTCACTCTGCATGCAAGTTCTGGACAGGGTAATTGATAAACAATTCCATCCTTGAACCCACCTTCTCCAACCTACTACTGCAGTCCCCTTATCAAACTCATTTCCACAGTCTTATACTATGCCCCAAGGCAGATTGAACACAGTGTACATAGCTAGTATAATCTCATCTCTAGTAAGCTGATTACATATATATGTATATATATATATATATATATATATATATATATCTATATATATATATATATCTATATATATATATATATATATATATATATATATATATATATATATATACTGCGGTGGTGGTGCTGCGGTAGCATTGTCACCTCACAGTAAGACGTTGTCCTGTACGATTCTCAGCTAAAGCATCTTCTGTGTGGAGACATGCGTGAATGGGTGTACCTTCGTTGAAGGTTGTGCATCAGGGCTGGCAACTCGGTACGTAAAAATCTACTGCCAATCATTAGCGGACCGGAGTTCCACTGTGGCAACCCCTAACCGGGAAAAGCCGAAAGATACAACATATATATATATATATATATATTTATACTATTCATGTGCTTAACTGCTAGTTTTTGACTACAAATGTCTGCTAAAAACTTGACAAACTCTGTTACCATTGTTAATTCTTAATGCTACTGTTAATCAGTGTTAAACCTTGTCAACTATTTTACTTTGGATTTTGAATTTTTGAATTTTCTGATAACAACTGCTCAAACTCTCTGAACTATTATTAATTTTAGAACTATTGTTAGCATTGTCAAACTTTTTTTTAACTATTATTATTAATATACTCTGTAACCTTGTGGAGCTTTTCTCCCCAGGACTCCGCTGAAAAAGGACACCTGTGTCCAGTTGGACAATCCTGGTAAACAAATGCCAAGTACAATAAAATAAATACACAGAGAAGTAGAAAGTAAGGTGGGAGATAAGCAATTTGGATTCAGATCAGGATGCAGCACAACTGACTTGAAGTATGCAGTGAAACAGATAGTTGAGAAGAAGCTAGAGATGAGGAAAGAGTCCAAATGGACATTCCTAGACTTGGAAAAAGTACATAACAAAGTCCTGTGATGCATTGAACTCCCAGAAACAGTGGTAGAATTAGTGCAGGCTATATACAAGCACTGAATAACTCAAGCACAGTGTTTGGCTTCTTAAAGGGGTTCCCAATAGGAGTGGGTGTGCATTGGGGTTCATATCTGAGCACACTGCTGTTCATACTGTTGATGGACTACATTAGCAAACAAGTTGGAGGAAACAGATCAACAAAGTTGCTGTATGCAGACAATGTAGCATTACAGGCAGACTCTGAACAAGAACTTCAGCAAAGGATAGGGAATGGAATGTAAAACTGAAGGCACATGGGAAGAAACCGAGTACAGATAAGACAGCTGTAATGGCAGCAAATGTGGGAAGTCAGAAGATTAACATGGAAAGGGAAATAGTGGAATAGAGTAACAGCGTCAAGTACAAGAGAACTGGTTGAGGAGAAGAGAAGTCTAAATGAGGAGGTCGTCTAGAATGAGAGGGGCTACAGCCAACTAGCATAGAGTGCTAGGGGCAGTGTATGACAGAAGAATGCCAAAGAAACTAAAAGATAAGGTGTGCAAAACAGTGGTGTGACCAGTACTACTGTATAATACAAAGACCTAGGCAGCAAAGACAGAGCAGCTGTTGAAGCTAGAGGTGATGGAGATGAAGAGCCTTGGATGGATGGTAGGATACACACTGTGGGACAGATGAAGTCATGCAGACATCAGAGCAGAAGCCAAAGTAGCTCCCATTGGACAGAAAGAGAAACAGAACAGATTATGGTAGTTCAGTCACATGTGTAGAAAGTAGAAGACAATCTGGTGAAGGAGATTTGGGACAGACAGGAAGAAGACAAAAGGAAACAAGGGCATCCAGCATCCAGCAAAGAGATGGATGGACTGTGTGAGAGAAGACATGTGAGTGTCAGGTATGACCATGGAAGAAAGTAGGAAAGAGGCACTGAGTACAGAGAGAAATGGCAACAGTTGACATGACACCCCAACCCCTTGTAGAAAATGGGAGAATGGGGGTGATCGATGATAATAATGATGATTGATGATGAATTGTGGGTGATATTTCCTTCTGATGCTAAGCTAAGTTCATGGGGTACCTTTATACTCCAGGAAGTTTTTTTTAGCTCCTAAGATAGCTTTTTAAATTTAGCATTGATTTGAGCGGGGGTTGTTTTGCTACACATTTAAGAAGATTTTTTTTCTTTTATTGTTTTTACTATTTATGGCATACTTTTAAACTTCTCATTTTGTTTGGACCTAGTAAGAACTGCCAAGTCAATGCATTTATCAAGGTGTACATGGAGTTTGTTTGCATAATTACTTACTATGTCAATATCTCAGGTAAGTCAGTTAAAATTGAAATTTGAGACTAAATCATAGATTTGTAGATCTGGACATCTGAATTGCCTAAACTTTGTGATTTTTGAATTGTTTGTAGATTGTGAAGAAAAATATTGCAAGTTTGTGATTGGATATAACTGAAGATGGGAGAACCAGAGGGGTAGTTGATATTGATGCCATGTTGGTAAGGACCAGTTCAAGAATAATTTGTCTTTTACTGGGTTCCCTGACAATTTTGCATGGGGAGTTTTAGTTTATGAAGTCAAGGAGTTTTTGGACATAAAGTACAGTTATAGTATAGGTATTCCAGTTTATATTTGGGTAGTTAAAGATTCCTAGGATAATGGAACTCCTGTTGATTTGGAATTCATCCATTCTATTTAGGAATTTAACATGGTTTTCTTGTAGCATGTAGGGAGTCCTCTAATGTGCTATGCATGATCTAATAGTTTGCCATGTTTATTGTGATCTTTATCTCAGTCATTTCAGTTTCTGGGTCACTAGTGGCATGTCTAGAAGTGAGGTGGTCCTTTAGAAATATCGATACTCCACTACAATTTCCAATGGACCGAAAGGTGTGGTGGGGAAAAGAACCTCGAATGGATGGAGTACTTTTCGTACGTTCAAGCAAACATTCTCTTATAATCCACATGTACCTACTGTAAAAGCAGAACAGCCTCAAGATCAGACATTTTCTTGTCCAGAATCCTGCTGTACGTGACAAAAGAAAAAACATACCGTTCAGTACTCCACTCTTTTTTAATTCAAAAACAGTTTAATACTTTCATTCCTCTGAAACTGGAACTTCGTCAAAACAATTAAAAAGTAGCTTTCTTCCCCTTAAATAACAAAGCTTCTCACCATATTAATTAAATACAATTAGTTTGCACTAAAACAAAAAAACTTAATTATCCATCATAAAATTACAAGTACCCCCATGTTAAAAATAAAAAAATATGAATTATAATATGCACATATATAATAAATATAATATAATATTTATAAAAAAGTGTAAAACATTTGATGCATTCACTTTTAAAACATGATAAAGTCATTTAAATCCTTCTTGTCCTAAAGTCAGAATACCGTCAATAGATAACTTATCATTAATTCCTGTGGTCTGTGTGGCATTTAATAACATTTGCCAATATTGCTCTCAAGACTCCAAATAACCTTCCCAATGTCCCCCTCTAACATTTATATTTACCTTCTCAAGCACATCAAACTAATTTTGTAAAAACCTTCATGCTTCTGCTCATGCATACAGTGCACTTCTATTGTCCTTTTTCTTAATCATATATAAATGCTGGTAAATTATATTTTTAAGGGTGTGCATTGTTTTACCCACATAAAAAAACTGAACATGTTAAACAAGTGGCCACATACACTACCCCAGCAGCAGTACAATTAAAATTCCCATTGTTCATCATGGTCTTTGGGAAATCACCAATGACTATAATCATACTTTTATTAGCATAGTATCAGTAAGACCATGTCCCACACTTTACCATCCTTTTTTTTTACTTGATTCAATGTTATTAGCCTTACTGTCCTTAAAATATAACTTAATATTTTTGCCCTTCTTGTAAACTATATTGAGATTCTTGCCCAACTTTTTTTCTAGTTCAAAAGTTTGAATCACCCCTGTCTAATTTTTGTTTAAAATGGATCTCACTTCTTTCACACCCCTTCCAAATCCTTTGAAGAAGTCTCCATTCTCTTTTTAATTAAATATTATTTTTCCAGGAATTTGAAAATTAGCAGTCTTTTTTGTAGCTAACTTCTCACCAATATTTTAACCAATATTTTTTAATATTTTTTCATAATAAACATCGACTTTATCCTTTCCATTTCAATACTATGAGTCTTTGGATACAAGCCTGCATAATCTAATCATTTATCCTTCTGTTAATTTTTTCTTCTTCCACATAGGATGGCTGCTATTGTAATATGAATAGCTATTAGACAAGGCTGGCTTCCTAACAATGTTAGGTTCATATCTTTCATGTAAAATATTTTTCTTAATAGTTACATCCAAATAGTTCAAGTTATTTTTCATTGCATTTGGATTCAAAGCTTTAAATAGGCATGGTTTTATTTAAATATTCTGAAATTTCTCTCAGCTTATCAAGACCCCCCTTTCCACATCACAAATAGATCATCCAAATATCTAAAATACTTGAATATATATATTATAATAAATATATATATATATATATATATATATATATATATATATATATATTGATTGTACTCTAAAATTAAAATAAAATGAATTCCCTGCCACCACAAACCATGTTCAACAAAATTAGTGCTGCTGGTGACTTCATTGCTATATCTTTTATCTGTTTGTACTATCCCCATTCAAAATATACATAATTATTACAGAAAACCAATTCCATGAATAGATGTGTCACTTTCATTTCATTATGCCTCAAACTGCTTGTCTGAACCAGGGCCTCATAAAACTATTGTAATCCAGTAAAATGTGATACTATAAGGAATAGATCCTTAACATCTATCACAACTGAAATAACTTGTTTATGAAGTTTACTTTTAGCAATTTCCTTTAAAAATGACCATGAATCAGTTAATCAAAGAATGTCTTTATCCTTAATTATTTTACCCTAAAATATATGTAGCTGGCCAAAGGTTCTGTCTTGGAGCCACCTGTTGCCACATTTGCCTCATGGGTGGGCCAAAGACTTTTTAGTGTATTTTGGGGATAGCAAATATCAAGGGGACAAGTGGTTTACTGACCATCAAATATTCTATAGTTTTTTTTTTTTGAAAAATCATTTTTAAATAGATCTCATTTAATATTAAATCAAAGAAATATTAACCTCATTCAAAGAAGCAGTCAACAAATATGCACCATTGTGCAGATATTGCAGCATCTTATGGGAGTACATATAACTAGGCATTACAACTGTCCCATCTCATTTTTCAGACTTCAAAATGAGAATTGAATGATTTTTCAAATCATTTAAGGATTTTTTTCAACTGTCAAATTGTAAAACACATCGGTCTTTATTTTATCTTTAAATAATTGTCTAATATCCTGTTCACTCATCTTTTCATATAATGCTATTTCATTGTATTTAAATATTATATATGTATTTAATAATTCATATTTCATATTTTGCACAATTTTTAAGATGCGAGTTACTTGTAATTTCATGTTTGAAAATTTTGTTAGTTTTAGTTCAAACTAATTGTATTTAATTACTATTGTAATTAGTTTTGCTTTTGAAGGGAGAGGCAGTTATATGTTGGTTGTGAGGAAGTTCTGGTTTCAGATTAATGAAACTACTGTACCATTTTTGAAATAAAGCATGGAGTAACGAGTATCATGTTTTTTATTTTGCTACATGTTTACTAGTTTTATGCACACAAGCAGAATTAATTTTGGTTATTAAACTCCTGATATTCAGGAAGGTCACTTTGATGTTTTCTAATGATTGGACTCTTGTCTAAAAAAGGAGCTACTGGGGGGCAAACTCTTTAATATGTGACAACATACCAGCTGAATACACCAGAATATCTACAGATGCTCTGGCATATACTGTGTCCATCTTAACAAACCTGTCTATCAAGGAAAGCTTGATAGACTCTCTGTGGAAAAAATCTTATATACTTCTTCTACATAAGGATGAAAACTCCACTAACCTGTCTAATTGCAAGCCCATAGCCATCCTACTTCCTCTGTCTAAAATACTTGAAAAGTGTATGCAATGCCAAGGTCTTACCTACATTACTGAAAACTCACTACTTTGCCTACATAGCATGGTTTCTACCCACAACACAGCACCAGAACTGCACTCCTAATCTTTGTTACAGCAGTAAATCAAAACAGAAACAACAATAACCTTGCATCTTCATTATTCCTTGATCTGTCCAAAGAATATGACAGTGTCACACCAAAAATTAATATGCAAGATGTCTTTTCTAGGCTTTGATAAACTCTCACTATCCTAATTTACCAGTTACCCCTCAAAGAGACAGCAAGCTATAAAGTGGCGAAACATCATTTCTTCCTTTATCCCAGTAACAGTGGGTGTCCAGCAAGGCTCTATATTAGGTCCAGAGTTACTATTACATGGTGAAGGCTTGGAAGCTCAACCTGAATATGTCCGAAGTGTGGACACTGAAGGTTCAATACCGATGACCAACGATATTGAAGCCTATATTTGCTTCCTTCTGGACTCATGTTAGCACATGTTCCTCAGTCTGGAGTGGTCGGGTGTTTTGGGGATTTGAGGTTAGTCAGCATGGTGTATTTTTGGTATTCCATGTTTTGTCATTATGTTTCAGGGATTATGGTAGTCAAAATTCCAAGCATCACCCATGTAATAGTAAACCTTAAGTCCACTACATTTTAATATATTCATTAATGATCTGTATTTACCAATCAAAGAAGCAACCACCATCCAATATGCAGATGGTTCCACAATAATCTGCTCTGCCAAAAATATGGTTAAACTACAGTAGTACACCCAAGAAGATCTCTCACAGATTGAAATGTGGCTAACTGACTCATAGCTCCTTCTAAATGACCAAACATGCAAACTTATCTTATTTGTCCTTAAGTAATTATCTGATCAAAAAATTCCATCTCAATTCTATCATCAAGCAATGCCACACTAGAAATGGTAACCCATACCAATCTACTAGGGATTACCATCTATGAAAACCTAAAATTTGACTACACATTAAACAGACAATAAAGGAAACCCATCAAAAATTGGAAGCCCTCTATAAACCCTATCTAATAGATCAGGCTAGGGCAAGCATTGCCTCATAAAAATGCCCTCTTGTGCCAAAAGCATAAATTAGTTTAAGCTAATCCTTAAGGACATGCAATGTACTACATAAAAACATAATTTTTTGTAGCTTTGCAGTTCACAATATCAACAGTTTATAAAGCTATAAACGAAAATACAGCTATTTATTTTTAGATTGAATTGTTTGAATATGTGAATAAAAGTATCTGAATTATTTTTTTCCTTAAGGTGCAGAAATACATGAGTGAACTTTTTTAGAACCTTACTATTTTCAGATATTCTGTTAAGACATATGAGGTGGTATTCATATATTTCTTTTTTAACTGTATAAGTAAACATTCTTGTGTAAGTCATGCATTTATATGAACTATTTAGTGATATGAGATGGTGAGATAAGTTCGAGCATGCAGGATGTGTAGGGATTATGTTTCGTGGTTATGCACTCGCTGTATCGACTCCACTTTCCCTTTTCTAATCGCAGAAACATTAGTGAGCTAACAGGGCAATTTGTGCATTCACATGGACAGCTGTCTGCTGGGAAATAATGCTGTCTCCACTGCTTTCTGTGGATATTCACACTTATTGCCTTCCACCCTCATATATTCGTGCAATTTAAAGAAATATACATAACAAAGCCTAATTTGCTCACAACACACATAAATGATTTTGAATTTATGTGAATAGGCTTGGGACCACCATATTAACTTCTGAGCACTCAGGATAGTTGGCAAATATTTAGGAAACCATAAACTTAGTCACTTGAGGAATAAACAGGAAAAAATGATAACATTTATTTGGGAGCAGTCATACTGTTGTTAATAACTGTGCTTACTAAGAGAATTGTGTCATATTAATGTGATGGTGAGATGCAGATGATTCATCTTAATACTGATGAAATGAGTGTCATTTAAGGATGGCAATTCCTCCCAGCAGCACTGTAAACGTATATGGAAATAATCATAATGACAATGTGACGGATATTTTGAAAAATAATTTTGGTGGCATTTAGCAATTATGCTACACGTGATACAAGTACATACTTTGAAGTGATTGTAGACTGATGCACTGCATTTTCATAGGTTCACAGGTGATTACTAGGCTAATGGCACAACAAACTTAACAAGCTTAGCCAATAATACCCAGGATATGCCAACATTATATCTTAATTCCCTATATATGGGATGGGGTAGTATAAGGGTAGTGGTGCTTTGGGTGTTGGAGCCCTAAGTCATTTTACAGACTATTTCTGTCCATAAGAGACATGAGCAGTACCCCAACAGTGAATTTAAGGCTCCCCATCCATTTACACAAATTCTTTTTGAAGACAGTGAGGGAAGGCCTTTGTTTTATGAAGATGGGAATTTTGTTCCATAGACGAAGTAGCCTTTGAGTTACAAATCTGTCTCTCAAGTAAGATAACTTAAAGTTGCAAATAAAGTTCAGGTTCATAGAATTTGTAACCCTCGTATTAAGTTTTCTTGTGAATATGTAACATTTTCAGCAGGGCGGAACCAAAGAATGCCTTCTATGTCAGGCATTGATCACCTCTCAATAAATGATATGCAATGGAGTAAAGGGATAGGGCCTTTAGTCGATCCACATAAAAAGAGTGTCCCATTCCCATACTGCACATGAATATTTCTTGTGTTAAGATACATGCTGCTTTACTGGGCATTTCTGAGTGTCACTCCTAACTGAAAAATAACAGGGTGAATGCAGGAAATTGTTAGAGGAAGAATACAAGTCTGTTAGCAAAGGGATTGCAATACTAGTATGAATGTGTTGATGATGTTGTACAGATTACTACAATACAAGTTTAACACCTTTAACTTGTTGGATAGGGACTTTTTATGGTTTTGTTCTTAGATTTTGATTTATTTGTGATGAGAGCAACCATGTTTTCATTGCTATGGATTTTGGATGATGATTAAACCAAAAGTGTCAGTGTATAACAAAATGCTAGACCTTAGAGATGCAAACTTCATTTTTTGGAATCAATTCTTAATCGGAAATAATATAAAATAATAAAATAATTGGTTGATAATACCGTCTTGTAAAAATGTATTAATAAGCTCTATGGATTTTCAAACAAAACATATTTCAAAGATACTTTAATTTTTTTTTAGAATCAATAGTAACTCAAATAAGAATTTATAAAATAATAAGAAAAGAGTTCAGTTCTACAGATTCATTATTTTGGATTTACTCAACTAAGATTAATGAGAAGGCCTTTTTTGATGAAGATAAATGCTTAATTCTTAAATCTGTGGGAAAATCTACTTCTTTTTATTTGGGAAATATAGACATGGAGATTTCTTCACAGAGCTTTTTTTTTAACTCCACATAAAGTGGCTTTCATATACAACTATGGAAAATTAATTGTTGGAGGTGTAATGAAGTCTCTAACGCAGATTGGTAAAATTAGATTGTAAAATAGCAACTCCTTTTTTGGGTTGAATTTAGAAATGTTGCCCAAGCTTTGTGGATAGATAATGGTATAATTTCCATCTCCTTGTTCTTATTTAATGCTCCAGTTCTGGATTCCATTCCTCAGAATCCTCAGGACCCTAAGATCAAAATTTAAAAAAAAAAACTGTTTTAAAAAAAGTTTCCATGTATGACTTTGGCATGTTGTTTTAAGTTATATTAATTATACAGCAGAAGGGATCCAGACACAGAAAGGACAATTTCAGCCACAAAGAAAATTTAGGAAATACAGCAAATGCCTTTTTGGAAAAGGGGAACGAAAACAATCTGAGAGGGCAAGATCCTGGAAAAAAGTAGATGATATTAATGCTGCTGGGTAATACAATGCAAGAAGAGGGCCAATGATATGGTATGATATGCCAGAGCAAAGGCAAGGCAGAATGCAGTTGTCCATAGCAGCACTGGGGGGAAGCTCCTATGCTTATCCCTGTAATACCAGATGAAGAATACCTTCTCTCCATTCTTAGAGATGACTGCGAATCAGATCACAATAGCATAACATAATCAGAGGTCATGTGGACACTGGCTATTATTCACATCTGTAGCAACAGCAAGAGATGGATGTAAACCGGAAACTACGATAGATTTCCCCCAAGTCACCAACATCTTGCAAGAGGTTTTAAAACACACAAATGACTGGTGCCAAAACAATGGCCTAAAACTCAAAACTTAAAAGTGCAGTATTATGTCCTTTGGGAAAATGTCAACCCAAATTAATTACTCCATTGATAAAGCACTACAATGAGTCAATCCAGTAGAAAGGGATGTGGGAATAGATGTAGAAAGCAATACGTCCTTTTAACAATTCATAACTAAGATAATAAGAATATCATTCTATGATCAACGCATAGCTAAGATAATAAGAAAATCATTCTATGTTGCTCAACTTATAGGTAAGGGTATAGCATTCAGGTCCAAGAATGTTATAGTACCGTCTACATGGCCATTATCAGACCTATCATTGAATACAATGTCTCCTTTGACATTTCTCTAACCAGTAAGTTGCAACAGGTGGAATGCCCAGAAAATTTTCTCAGCAGGAGAGCTCAGAGCTTGAATACCCTGTCTTACATTGATCACCTAAAAACTCTGTCTCTGTATTCAGTCTTCTGCAGGCTGCTAAGAGGAGATCTTTGCCTGGCTTACAAGGCTTCCTCAGACTCAGCCCTGATGGATATGTTGCACATGTGCAAAACAAACAGCACCAGAAGCACTAGATGCAAAGATCTGAACTTCGCTTGTGACATAAACAGAACATGCTGAATGGGGCAGATATGTGTCCCAAATGATCCCCATACTATGGAATAAACTCCTCATCCATGTAAAACAGGGAACATCCCTGACCCTACTAACCCCATTCAAACAAAACCACGGCAATTGGATGGAAAATCATAAATTTACCTGCTGTCTGACCCCCAAATCCCTTATGGACAGAGGCTGTCAATAAGAAAAGTGTCATCCTATCTAACACCCCAAAGAAATCCTTAGTTACCTCCCTAGTAGGTTCATAAATTTATAGGTTGGTACTAGGCTATCGGCCCTACGGCCTATACAAGCCTAGCCATAACAATTCCCTGGCTATTTCTTCCCACAATATTTATTTCTGTGGACCCCTGTCTAGCAGGGTGACTGACGTGATCCCCAGGGTCAATTTCCTATCTCCCATCCAGTCATCAAGGTTCCTTTTGAAGAGGGCCAATGAGGTGTTCTGCTTGACATGTACAGGCAGTCTATTCCATAGTATGGGGAGTCTCTGGGTCAGGAACCTATCACTCCAGCATGTTTTGTTCATTGTGATGACAAGGTTTAGGTCCCTGGAGCATGTGGCTCTGATGGATTGGGATTTCTTTAAGTGTAGCATGTCCATCAGCTCTGGGTTTGACATGACCTTCTATGTTAAGCAGAGATCGCCTCTGAGTAGACGATATGCGACAGAGTATAGCTGAAGTTTTTTTTAGTCAGTCAGCATAGGGCATCTACTTTAGGCCTGTGAATCTTTTAGTGGAGTGCTTCTGTGGCCTTTCCAGTTGTTGCAGATGTCTTGTGAGGTGCATACCAAATGTGGCATTGTACTCTATGATGGGTTCTAATAAGGGATGAGTAGCAACATGGATAAAGACACCCATGATTCTTGGGGACCCAAGTGATTTAATGTGAGTGGCTAGGCTTGTAAGGGCCCTTGTGGTCATTAGCCTAGCAACAACTTATGAACCTATCTGTTCAGGAAGGTTGGCCTGACAACAGTCACATATTTACACATAGAACTGAATGCTGAACACAGAGAACTGAATGCTGAAGTTGAATGATTACATGTAACATGTGGCAATTATGACGATTACTATTAACGGGAGAACCCTCTACATCTGCACATAATGACATAGAACAGAGTGTGCACCATAAGTGTCCTCCAAACCTCCTTACACAACACACAGTAGTGAATGCCAGCATCTGAGTAGTCTTGTACTCAAAACTTTACGAGGGTCAGCAGCAGAAATAAAATTCCTATTATAGCAATAAATTCAGAGGATGTATGCAGCAGAATGGCTGCTGGTAATAATAATAATAATAATAACAACAATAATAATAATAATAATAAGAAGAATAACAATAATAATAATAATAACAATAATAACAATAATAATAATAATAATAATAATAATAAGAATAACAATAATAATAATAATATTAATGATAATAATAATAACAATAATAATAATAACAATAATAATAACAATAATAATAATAGTAATAATAACAATAATAATAACAATAATAATAATAATAATAATAATAATAATAATAATAATAATAATAATAATAATAATAATAATAATAATAATAATAATAATAATAATAATAATAATAATATAGTTATGCTTATGTGACATCCTGGGGAAAGTAAAGCATCATCAACAAAACTAATGGCAGGATCTCACACTTCAGAACACGTTAGTCACTCTGCAAGATGTGAGACGGGATCATGAAGTCGAGCATATAGTGACATTACACTGCAGGTTGTACAGGAAGAAAGCACATGCAACTCAACACCAGTGTCACCATACTCACCGGAACCCCTTCTGACTGATGGCAGAAATTCAGACATAACAATGTCCAGGTGACACCTTTACAAAACTGTGCCAGGAACAGACATATGTCACAGTGACCTTAGGAAACATGTAAACCATTGTTAAGGCTCAGTGCATTGCTACAGAGAGTCAGCTAGAAATGTTCAGAGTCATCCAGGGTGTACTTGAGGATTTACATCATTGAAATAGTAGAGAGTCGGGACAGCGCAGTGATCACATTCATCTCTAGTATCACAACCAGCACCTGTGTCTGTCTCCATTTGTACACTTGTGAGGATATACAAAACGTAAATAGGAGTCAGTTTTTCAAGTTTTCAAGGTGCAGAGGATGGGGTACTATTCAGACACATGGATGCATATTACATTGTTAGAAGGTGCAGAGGATGGGTACTGTGTACACACATGTATACATAGATTGTTAGAAGAGGCAGAGGATGGGGTACTGTGCAGACACATGGGTGTACATCACATTGTTGGAAGGGGCAGAAGGTGGGTACTCTCTAGACACATGGCTGAGTGTGACATTGTTGGAAAAGGTAGAGGATGGGGTATTGTTCAAACATCTGGGTATATATCACATTGCTGGAAAGGGCAGAGGATGGGGTACTCTGCAGACACATGGACATATATCACATTCAAGGCAGGTGTAAGGATGGGATACTCTACAGACACATGGATGTATATTACACTGCTGGAAAGGGCAGGAGATGGGGTACTGTGCAGATATGGGAGCATATCAGATTCTAGGAAGGGGCAGGGATGGGACCTGTATAGACACATGGGTGTATATCACACTGTTGGAATGTGCAAATGATAGGTACTCTGCAGGCATATGGGTACATATCACATTGTTAGAAGGGGCAGAAGATAGGTACTATGCTGACACATGGGTGTATATCACATTGTTGGAAGGGGCAGAGGATAGGTACTGTACAGACACATGAGTGTATATCACATTTTGGAAGGGGCAGAGGATGGGTACTGTACAGAAACATGGGTGCATATCACATTGTTGGAAGGGGCAGGGGATGGGTACTGTGTACACACATGTATACATAGATTGTTGAAAGAGGCAGAGGATGGGGTACTGTACAGACACATGGGTGTACATCACATTGTTGGAAGGGACAGAGGATAGAGTACTGTGCAGACACATGGGTGCATATTACATTCTTGGAAAGGGCAAAGGATGGGGTACTATACAGACACATGGGTGTATATCACATTGTTGGATGGGGCAAAAGATGGGGTACTGTACAGACCCATGCGTGTATATCACATTTTTGGATTGGGCAAAGGATAGGGTACTGTACAGACATGGGTGCATATCATGTTGTTGGAAGGGGCACAGGATAGGTACTGTACAGACACATGAGTGCATATCACATTGTTGGGAGTGGCACAGGATTGTGTACTGTTAAGACACATGGGTGTATATCATGTTGGATGGGGCAGAGAATGGGTACTGTACAGACACATGGGTGCATATCACATTGTTGGGAGTGGCACAGGATTGTGTACTGTTAAGACACATGGGTGTATATCATGTTGGATGGGGCAGAAGATGGGTACTGTACAGACACATGGATTCATATCATATTGTTGGATTGGGCAGAGGATGGGTACTGTGAAGACATATGTGTGCATATCACATTGTTGGAAGGGGCAGAGGATGGGTACTGTACAGACATGGGTGCATATCATGTTGTTGGAAGAGGCACAGGATAGGTACTGTACAGACACATGTGTGCATATCACATTGTTGGGAGTGGCACAGGATTGTGATCTGTTAAGACACATGGGTGTATATCATGTTGGATGGGGCAGAGAATGGGTACTGTACAGACACATGGGAGCATATCACATTGTTGGGAGTGACACAGGATTGTGTACTGTTAAGACACATGGGTGTATATCATGTTGGATGGGGCAGAGGATGGGTACTGTACAGACACATGGATTCACATCACATTGTTGGATTGGGCAGAGGATGGGTACTGTGAAGACACGTGTGCATATCACATTGTTGGAAGGGGCAGAGGATGGGTACTGTACAGACACATGGGTGCATATCATATTGTTGGATTGGGCAGAGGATGGGCACTGTGAAGACACATGTGTGCATATCACATTGTTGGAAGGGGCAGAGGATGGGTACTGTACAGACACATGGGTGCATATCATGTTGTTGAAAGAGGCAGAGGATGGGTATTGTGCAGACACACAGGTGCATATCACCTTGCTGGGGAGTGGACTCAACCAGAGCAAAAAAAGGGCAGTCCAGAAACGACACACCAGCACGTGGTACAGAAAAAAAAAACACTTTAATTTGGCGCTTTCATCAAAAACTAGACCATCAGAATACCATGTATCTAATAAATCAAGTTTAAATACCTTCCCCAGCAGTAATCAAACAATTAAATGACATAATTTCCCCTTGTGAAGAATAATCAACATTTGCATATATAATTTAAACAGTGCAATAAAAAGGTTGCAGTAAAAAAGTTTAAATATCAGCCCTTTTAAAACATTAGAAACTACAATATTAAAACTATTAAATTATGTTTTTTATATAAAATATAATGATTTAAGCTTCAACAATGAACTTATAGTAATCTTGTCATTCAAACCAGGAAACTGGCAGGCATTAAGCTTAATTTGTCATTTGAGCTCAAGGAATTCCAGGTACTTATCAGAACCCCCCCCCCCCCCGCCCCCGAAGACCCAGATCAACATGCTCGATGGCACAAAATTTAGAAGCATGTGAATGGAAAAACTAAGATGTTTGTACAAAGCATTTTTTAAACTTGATTTGTTAGATACATGGTATTCTGATGAAGTCTAGTTTTTGATGAAAGCGCTAAATTAAAGTGTTTTTTTCCTGTACTATGTGCTGGTGTGTTGTTTCTCAACTGTCCTTGTTTTGCTTTGATTGAGTTTCATCTTATTTTCATGTTTCTTGTTGGGAGTGGCACTGACAGGGTACTGTGAAGACACATGGATGTTTATCACATTGTTGGGAGTGGCACATGACGGGGTACTGTGAAGACACATGGGTGTTTATCACATTGTTGGGAGTGGCACATGACGGGGTACTGTGAAGACACATGGGTGTTTATCACATTGTTGGGAGTGGCACATGATGGGGTACTGTGAATACAAATGGGTGTTTATCACATTGTTTGGAGTGGCACATGATTGGGGTACTGTGAAGACACATGGGTGTTTATCACTTTGTTGGGAGTGGCACATAACAGGGTACTTTGAAGACACATGGGTGTTTATCACATTTTTGGGAGTGGCACATGAGGTACTGTGAAGACACATGGGTGTTTATCACATTGTTGGGAGTGGCACATGATGGGGTACTGTGAAGACACATGAGTCTTTATCACATTGTTGGGAGTGGCACATGGAGTACTGTGAAGACACATGGGTGTTTATCACATTGTTGGGAGTGGCACATGGGGTACTTTGAAGACACATGGGTGTTTATCACATTGTTGGGAGTGACACATGGGGTACTGTGAAGACACATGGGTGTATATCACATTGTTGGAAAGGGCAGAGGATAAGCTACTGTGCACATATTAATGATATCACATTGTTAGGATTGGCAGAGTATGGGGTGCTGTGTAGACACATGGATTCACATCACACATGGGTGCATATCACCTTGTTGGGAGTGGCACAGGATGGGGTACTGTGAAGACACATGGGTGTTTATCACATTGTTGGAAGAGATAGAGGATGGGTACTGTATACTATGGGTTTGGGGCTAGTATAGCTGAGTTACTGTTATGGCAGGTACAAGAGGCCAGTCCTCTTTTTGGGGAGTGGGGGAACAGAACATACTTAATGTTATGACAAAAACAAGTCTGAAGTCAGAAACTGCAATGTGCAGCCTCACTTTCTAACTTCCCTCTTGAATGATTTACCAGTATTCTACAGAGGTATGACTGTGTAAATGTTTCATGTTGGAGGCCTAGTAATTAATTACAAATGGACACATATTTAGTAACATAAGTGTCTGTAGTTCCATGTTAATGTAATTTCTGTGCAAATCCACCACTATTTACTTGCTTACTGTACCAAGTTATGAGATACAAGGATATGCCATAATAATCTTCAAGAATACAGTCCAGGTTCAGGACTTACTGTGCAAATGCAGCAGTTGACGCACCTTTAGTTCGGGGCTGACTCTGTCTGATGCATGCAGTACACAGCCAATGCATGGATAGGTGACGGTTGTGTGAGTTGCCTGGCATCCATTTTATTATTTATTTAACATTTGTTTACCAGGAAAGTCCGACTTGGAACAACGCCAATTTTCAGTGGAGAACCATGGAGAAATGCTCCAGATGCATGTATTTGTAACATGGGAGGAAACTGGAGTACCCGGAGGAAACCCACATGAACACAGGGAGGACATGTAGGCTCCTCACAGAAGGCACCCCAGTCGAGAATCAAACGGGAGAACCTTTTGCTGTGAGTCCGACTTGGAACACCGCCAATTTTCAGTGGAGAACCATGGAGAAATGCTCCAGATGCATGTATTTGTAACATGGGAGGAAACTGGAGTACCCGGAGGAAACCCACATGAACACAGGGAGGACATGTAGGCTCCTCACAGAAGGCACCCCAGTCGAGAATCAAACGGGAGAACCTTTTGCTGTGAGGTGACAACACTACCACTGCGCTGTCCTAAATAAACAGCCTCTGCAAGGCTCCTACCCAGGACCCTGCACACCATAGACAAAGTGATTTACCACTAAGCCATGTCAGAGATGATATCTGCATATGAATAAAAGAAAGGTATTAGGTCTCTAGGTGGCGAGTGAATGTGCTATGCATTGTCTCTTAGTCAAAACAAGGGCATACTGAACACATTTACGTCTGTCTACAGGGACAGCAGCTGGTGGTTCCTCCTCAGAGTCCTCTCTGACTGTGGCTGTGGTGACCTAGGCACTGGTGGAGGGGGTGTGGGATGTGTGGCCCTTCCTCTTGTTTTCCTGCTGCAGCAGTTTTTGCAGGATCAGATTGCTGAGTATAACACATACTGTGATTATTTGTGTACATGTGCGTGGATTATACTGCAGGGCTGCACCAGATATATCTAGGCACCAGAATTGTGACCTCAGCAGCCCAGACACATGATTATGCTCTGCAATGTTCCTAGTTTGAGCATGTGCCCATTATGGCATTCTTCCATGGATGTGTGCTCTTCTGATGGGTGTCATCATCCACGGTTCCAGGGTTTAGCCAGAATCCCCCCAGTAAATGGCCCTGTGAGATGTCCCCCCTAGCGAACATCTGAGACAGCTGTGATGTGTGCCAGATATGGGAATCCTGATAACTGTCAGGGTTGCCAGCACACACATTCAGGATAATCCCATGGGCATTGCACATCACCTGGCAGTTGATGGAGTGTGCTACATGGTAGAACTGTTGCATATTTCTAGCCCCCTCCTTAACAGAAGGGAGAAATATACGTGCTTACTGTCATGTATGAGCATTGCATCCAGGAAATGGTGGAGGATCCTGCATGCTGATGCCTGTAACATAGCAATCATGTCCCCAGGTGGTCTTTGAAAAGTACCTGTATCTGATATTCTAAGGGCTACACATACTTTAGCTTCCACTGGGATGGGTTCCCCTAAGTTGGCTCTGGTTCTGAGTTTGGGGCAGCAGAGCTCAAAGAGTTCTTGTAATGTGTTCCTGTCCATCCTGTAATGCTCTACAATGTCCAGCTCATGTATCTCATGGTAGGTTACCCTGGGCCTGAACACCCTTCTCCTTCTTAGCCTAGGCCTATTGCCAGCAACACCAGCAGCACTGACTTCAGCATCTAGCACATACACATGTAGAATAGCTGCAGCAGCTCCTAGCATTATCTCAGTTAAAATTTCCAAGACTCTACTCCAATGGTCTTAAAGTATTGAGGGAAAATCAGAATGTAGGCTGCATGCATGCTTTATACATTTGTTGAATAGGTACACTGTGTGGGATTGGCTAATGAAGATGCAATTCACCTGCTTAAGCTATCATTAGCATGAACTTCACACACCTGCTGAGAGCTCAGTAGTATGGTATGAGCACATTCTTGCAGCTCTGCGCACCGTTGCATAAATAAGATAACCATCAGCAACATTTATATTTTTATCGCTGTTTTCCTGATATCATGTAAACATGGAACAAAACATGAAGAAAAGCTCATACATCCTATACTCGAACCCAGGACCATCGATATTATAACCCTAAACATAAAGGCGCTGCCATTGTAAGCATATTATAAGCATGACAACTGAATCACGCAAACGCGTATTGAGCGACACGTAAAGGGCAAAAGCCCAAAACATCGAATCCCAAACACGACAAAACCAACCAATAAACAAATACTGTCACTAACTGTTGTATGCAGGGGGAGCAAGCCACCCTGCAGCCCCCACACACCCCCTACTTAAATATACCAACTCCGAGACTGCACTCCATTGAAGCAAAGGGAAGAATTCCCTATGGCGGTATCCGTTCATACCTTCGATATTGTGAATTTTCGCTCTTTACTTGTCGCTCAATACACATTCGTGTGATTCAGCTTTCGTGCTTATACTATGAACCCCAGGAATAGTTAGATAGCAAGCCTTTTATTGCACCAATGCACAAACATGTTAAAAAAAATGGAAGTTGACACACCCCTGTGATGTTATCACTCCTTGTGTACATCCATTGGAAACAAGAACACCATGTAGGTGCCTACACGAAGTGAGCATCGCTACAGGGTTACTGTGTTTTGTGATTCAACAACTCTACTAATTGTTGGCCTCACTTGCATAATAACCATGCTGACAGTCTGGATTCTACACAGTTAGTAGCCATGTAAGCAGGAAAACTGCACGGGAGCGCAATGTTATAAACACAAGGCAGGGTGTTACTCTGTCACCTACCGTACATTATACTACATACGTTTTTAGTGGCCTGCATTACGTACAAGTTTATTCTTCATTTGGGGGTGGGAGGCAAATGTGCATTTAGGTCATGGCAGTTACATTTAGATTTGTTATGGGAGACTGAATTTCTAGGATCCACAGTATTTACTTAGGCCATAACATGTGCCGTGTTACCTGTTGAGGTCAATTCTGTCAATATTTCAAGAATTTTACATGCCCTTGTTTCTCTGTAGACTCCTGTACTTGGAAATTTTCCATGTGCACTACCAACATGTACATGGAGTCTACACAGTGTCATTAGAGCTTGTTGCATTGCTCAGTTGCATTAATTTTCTTGTTTCATTAGCAAAAATTTCATCTACTTATGCTGAAATTTGCATTCCACGAAAGGTTCTGTATTTACGTGTGAGCATGAGTGACTGTGAGCCACTACACTGAGTTTACTGAATCTAAAATTTGCTGCACCCATGTATGCATCACACGGCAATGCACACACAATAAAAATTATCATGTAAGCTTTACTGAATTTCCACCATTATTTTAATACATGCAGGGCAAAAACAGAAAAAAATGTGCAATATAAATTGCCTTGTAAAAGGGTAAGTGAAAGGAATGAATGAATGTGGGGTAAATGCAAAATAGCTGTCAAATGCAGCAAACTTCAGGGAGGTTAGATCCTAACCTTTGTAACACAAAGTCAAATAGACAGGTATTTATTTTCCATAAAGAAGGGAAAATATGTAAGATAAAAATACTGCATAATCATTGAAAGTGGTAAAATGAGATTTAAGATACACTGGGTATGCCTTGAAAGTTTATACTTCTTTATATGTAAAAAAAAAAAAAAAAGATGACACCTCACAATGGGATGGATAACCAATCTCTTTTTGCAGGTTGGGAAAAATGTTTTAAAGGACTCAGCTGTAGTGTTTATACTTCTAATTTTGTTATGCTTCATGTACAGGTTATTCATAATAAATAGTACAAAGCTGCACTAAGAAATTAATAATAATCATATGGTATGTTTAGGTTCATAGGTGTGTACTAGGCTAGCAACCACTAGGGCCTATTTAAGCCTAGCCATGCATCCCAAAACTCTGACAAGTTCTGGTACCTTTGATAAGTGTAAGCAGGAGCTTCAGAGATTAAACATTTACAAGCAGGGGCCTGAGAGATGAAGCATTTGCAGGCTACCTGTGTTGTTTAGAGACATATATACACATATCTCTATATACATATATACAGGATCATAGGATTGTAGGAGGTTACTAGGCTATTGGTCTTAAGACCTGTACAAGCCTAGCCATGTTATACCTTGTTCCCTTATGGACCAAGATATATAGTCTATGTGCTTGAATCTAAGATCAGCACTGACTGCCCCATCTAGGAGGGAGATAGGTAAACCCCCCCCTCATGTAAATATATGGTTTCCCATCTAGTTGTCTCATCGAGTAGCTTTGTTTTACATGAATTTGGAGTTTGTTCCAGAGGAGTGGCAACCTCTGGGAGACATGTCTGTCCCTCCAGCATGTCCTGCTAATGTCGCAGATTTATGTTAAGATCCCTAGAATGAGTGAATCGTGTCCCATTGAATGTGCTGATGTAATCTCATCCCATTGGATGTGCTGATGTAATCTCGTCCCATTGGATGTGCTGATGTAATCTCATCCCATTGGATGTGCTGATGTAATCGCGTCCCATTGGATGTGCTGATGTAATCTCATCCCATTGGATGTGCTGATGTAATCTCGTCCCATTGGATGTGCTGATGTAATCTTGTCCCATTGGATGTGCTGATGTGCATCGACTTCATCAAGGCAGGGTCTGAGACTGCTCTGTAGGCCAGGTGCAAGTCAACACTAAGCAGTCTATATGATACTGAGCAAAGTGATAAGACCTACAGTCTGTCCATGTAGGTCATGTGTTGTAGGCCCTGAATTTTCTTGGTGAGAAACCTATCAGATCTCTCCAGTTGCTGCAGATGTCTGGTGAGGTGCATACAGAAGGGGGGCATTGTACTTTACTATTGGTCTGATGAGAGACAAGTACAGAGAAGTTATAACCTCTTTAGCTTTAGATGTTGTACCCTTCCATATGAGGTGTGCAATGTAGAAGGCCTTCCTTACTACTGTGGATACCTGATAATCAAAATTAAGGCTGTTATCAACTTGCATTCTTAGATCTCTCACCACTGTGGTTAAACTTGGGGGGATATTAGTAATGCTGTAATTAGCAGGGGGTTCTCCTTTGCCAAAGAGGATGATAATGCATTTTTTGTGTTTAGGTTATGTTTGTGGCTTTGAAACCATTCATTTGTCTGCGTAGACCCATTGTGTAATATGTTGACATCTTTGGGGGATTCAATGATTGCACCCAGTTTGTAGTCATCAGCAAACTTGGCAAGCCATAGGCCATCTATTTTCACCTGGACTTCTGAAAAATAGATACCAAACAGTAGGGGGCCTAGCAGAGATCCCTGTGGAACACCACTGGTAACAGGTCTGCTAGTAGGGTTGGAATCCCCAATTCTGAATGTATGTGTTCTGTTTGTGAGCCAATTGGCAGCCCATCTAGTGATGTAAGGGTTTATCCACAGCTGGGAGAGTTTCTCAATGATGCCCGAATGAGAGATTGTTATCTTGGTTAGGTCGAAATAGGCAGTGTGAACTGTTTTGCCTTCATCCTGGGCCTTGGTGATATTCTCATAGAAGTTCAGGTTTAGCAGGTAAGGGCTGCCCTTAACAAAGCCAAACTGGGTCAGGTCAACAGTTTGAAGGTCATCTAGATCCTTGTTCATAGGGTCCATGATGATTCTCTCCATGGCCTTGCAAATAAGGCTAGTTAGTCTTATGGGTTGATAATTCCTTGGGTCAGTTGAGGGACCCCCTTTATGCAAGGGGATTATGGTTGCAGTTTTCCACTCAGCTGGAACAAAGCCAGTGCTTAAAATGAGACTGAATAATGAATAATGTGCTCAGAAATTTCGCTAGCTCCTGTTTGAGATCATTTAATAAGCAGCCTGGGATGTTGTCCAGTCTCACAGAGGCTGTATTTTTGGGCATGGAGAGTGTGGCTATGACCTGCTCTTTGGAGATGCTGGGTAGAGGACTGGTGGCAGCTATGTTATGATTGGTGGGGAGAGGGGAGTGAAGTTTTCACCAAACCTGTCCGCTAGCAGGTTGGCAGTGTCCTCAGGTTCAGTATAAGTGTTACTGTCCACAACTAGTTCGGCACAAAGTTGGGCCTTCCTTTTTAGATTTTGGACATAGCTAAAGCATGCTTTGTGATTTTCCTTAGCTAGGGATGCTAATTTACTTTCATAATTAGCTTTAGAGGACTTTACAAGATGTGTAATCTTCTTCTTTATGCTTTAGAGGGAGGTTTTCCTTTGCTGGGATCACTCTCTCTTGTTTTTTGACAGCAGTTTCTTTCTTTATTGTATAACCTATTTATGTTGGATGTCCACCAGGGTTCATAGGTTCATAGGCTAATTACCACAAGGGCCTTTTTAAGCCTAGTCATGCATCCCAAATCTCTGACAAGTTCTGATACCCTTGATAAGTGTAAGCATGGGCCTGGGAGATGAACCGTTTACAGGGTACCTCTGTCCATTAGAGACATGGGTGCCAAACCAGGGATGAATTTCTGGTTTCCCATCCAGTTGTCCAAGTTGCACTTGAATTGGGTTAGGGAAGAACTCTGCTTCACATGGATGGGGATCCTGTTCCATAGATGGGGTAGTCTCTGGGATACATTTTTTTTAGTGAAGATCTTGATGTGATTTGTTCTGGTACAACTGAGTCTATATATTATATAGGTGTTTATACAGGACATTTGTGTACACCTCAATATAGGGGTCACTGCTGTCAATGCTGGTGGGGGGAGCTGAAACTATTGATGCCATCACTCAGTAGGCTATAGTTTGCTTTGGAGAAAATTTTTAAACATTTTGCTCCTGAGGGTGGGTTAGGTACGATTGTTATTTTGAATGAGACTGATTTATGATCGGACTTTACCTGGGAGGGCCCCACACATGGGGTAGTGCAGGGATGTCCCTATGTAAGTGACAACTGTGCTAGGGATATTAGATCCCTTTGTGGGGGTGATGAGTATGTGCTCCAGAGCATCTGTGGTAGCAAAGTCCAGGGACCTTTGGCCAAGTGTGTTTCTGCGTATATATTTTATCCAATCAATGGAAAGATAGTTAAAGCCACCCATGACCAGGGTATTTGGGTGTACTGAGAGTGACTCAATTAGGTCCAAGTAGGCTATGTGGTTTTCGTGGTTCATGGTGGGGGACCTAGAGCTAACAATGATGTTGATGGGGGTCTTTCCCACAGTTAGTTGGACGTGGAGTAACTCTACAGAATTGCACTGTTTAACCAGTCTAGAGATGTTTTTGCCTTTAATGAAGACGGATACTCCTCCTCCCTTGTTTTTTTTTTTTTCACATTAGCTGTGTGGTCTGAATGTGTGGAAGGGATTATAGCCCTGTATGTACGGGGGTACTCTCTGAGGCCTTGAACCATGTCTCTGTGATTGCACAGACATCAGCATCTTCCAGGGTGAGAAGTGCTTCAAGTGAGTGCAATTTCTGATTTAGACTCCTAGCATTAAGCAGCATAACCCTGAGTTTGTTTCTGGAGGATATTTTTATGTAGGGAATGCTTTCTTATGACATTACCTAAAAAGAAACTATGGAGGAGGAAAGTACCTTTCCAGCAACCTAAAACTTACAGGTGTTGGGTGAAGACCATCCCTGGCAAAGCAATGTGGTCTTTCAACCATATCATCACTGGCTCGACATCAGAATAAAATCCACACAGGTACTAACAAATCTTTGGTTCCACCAATAAGTGCCCACAACTGCCAAAGGATGATAAATCCACAATTTATTGACAAACGACAATGACAGAACGATACTGAACGCACTATTAGACACTAAAAACACTTAAAACACAGTAAATGCAGTATAATGTTGTTAAGCGCTTTCAGCCAAATCAGCTGGCCTTCATCAGAACTGATGAAGGCCAGCTGATTTGGCTGAAAGTGCTTAACAACATTGTACTGCATTTACTGTGTTTTAAGTGTTTTTAGTGTCTTAGTGCGTTCAGTATCGTTCTGTCATTGTCGTTTGTCAATCAATTGTGGATTTATCATCCTTTGGCAGTTGTGGGCACTTATTGGTGGAACCAAAGATTTGTTAATATCATCACTGGCTGTCAGATACTGGATCTGTTGAGGTCAATCATTTTTTGTTTGTACTGTGGCATCATTCTGAGTGAGGGAAGAATGCTGCTTATGGCTAGGGACATACCTTTCTGGGACTCATAATCTGAAAGCTCCATCATGTCTCTCTTCATATACTCCATGGAGGTAAGTCTCAAGTCATTCACTCCAATGTGGACTATGATAGCATCATAACAGTACTTGTTGAGAGACTGGGTGCGTGATTTGGTGGAGCCTGGCACCAGACAGACAGCTGACCGTGACCATCTACTTGTCTAGCCTAGTAAGGGGGACATCTGTGTGTCTCACTATAGAGTCACCTATGACCAAGACATTTGGTTTAGATATGTTCTGCCTTAAGGGCTTATTGGGTGAGACACCAATGCGTGTGCTATTAAGTTCAGTGGGTGCTGTTGGGACCATATTGTGTACAGAATGAAGAAAATGTAGCTGTATTGCTGAAGGCTCCGAGCATAAATGTAGACATGTAGTAGGAAAAAATCCTCGGTTCCACCACAGATGTAAAAATATTAAAAACAGACTTTAATCTTCAGTAAAAACAACAAAAGGGTTGGAAGGGTGGCCTAATGGTTAAGGTGTTTGCCTTGCAAACACAAGGTGCAGGGTTTGAGTCTTACAAAGGACAATTGGCTAGGCTTAAAATGGCTCGCAAGGGCAGTTAGCTTAGTATTATCTATGAACCTAAAAACAGGAGCACAGTAAAATTCCTGGATAAGCACTTTCGGCTTACTAGCCTTCATCAGATCATGTGTCTTGGCTGTGCTCACCCTAGATTTAAAGGCAGAATAAATCAATCAGTGTTCCAGACACATAGTCATAACCAATGGAAACTCATTAGTTTGCATACAGCATATCTTCTGTGTCTTGCTGTGAGCCAATTATTATTGTATCTCAAAGTATCAAATGTCTGATATCCTATCGGCAAAGCTATCCAATAGCAACAATGTTAATGATTTGCATACAGCATAAATCCTGCTTCTTGCTACATCCAGTCATATTTACGCCTTCAGATATCCAATCTACAATGTTCTTGTCCTGTAGCTATCCAGTAGCATCCAAGGGACTAGGTTTCTTTAGTTACCAGAGCATATTGTCACTCAGTTCATTCAGCAATATGCAGTACTTCACAAAAGCAAGTAGCACATATATCGTAGGTTCTATTTTTTGTAGAACAAGGAAAATAGCGAAGAATATTTCAGGAGCATAAAGTATGTCACTCTGAAGAACACATGGAAATATGTATTAATTTGTTATACTGTGAATTATGCACATAATAGGAATTTATATGCAAGAATACTAGTGCTATTGCACTAATAAAACTGTAATATATGTGCTACTTTCTTTTGTGAAGTACTGCATATTGCTGAATGAATTGAGTGACAATATGCTCTGGTAACTAAAGAAACTTAGTCTCTTCGATGCTACTGATAGCTACAGGACAAGAACATTGTAGATTGGATTGTTTTTGTTGTTTTTACTGAAGATTAAAGTCTGTTTTTAACATTTTTACATCTGTGGTGGAACAGAGGATTTTTTCCTACTACATATTGTGTACAGAAGGTTTACGATTAGGAAGTCTTTACTCTTTTGGTACATTTCTAGTGACTACCTCCACATATGTAGGTTTGTGTGTTGTATGCTTGGTATGTATCGGAGGTGGAGTGTGGGTGATGACATTCTGCTTGGTATTTGGTATGTTATGTGAGGCAGAGAGCATTGATTACAGATTCATAGTATAGATACATCTCTCACATATTTTATTTGCATGTTTTAGGAGTAGTAGGTTGTCTGTATACATGAGTCAATTGCTACGTTGCCACAGGATGCACATGTCAATCAGGCTGGGGGGAGAAATATTTATGTCAGGTGTGTTCTGTAATAAGTGGTGGGGGTGGGCTAGATGGACTAGATTCTGCTGTAGAACTAGTTAAATCAGCTAATCTATGGAAGGTTTAAGGGTAAAAACTTATAGTAGTGCCTCAAAAAGTGAAGCTGGGTTGCTCTCTGGGCAACAGAGAAGCAGGGAAGCTTAGGAGAATTCTCTGGCGGTTATCTATGAATAATTTTTAAGCACTTGCATCTATACATGGCAGTGCCAACCCCCATTGTGCAGTGCAAAGCTATGAACAAATGTTGAGCTTAAATCTCAGCTAAGTAAAACAGTTTTTAAACAATCCAACCAATAGGAAAGCCCAAGACTGAGCCTTGTTCCCACAATCCCCAATTCAGATGGGTCCTTGACTACACTCTTCTGCAACAAGGGTGCAGGAGGGTAGTCTTAATGTAAGATGGCTCACTTTCATGCTCAGAAAATGCCAGTCTAGACTCAACAAGTCTGAATCGAGCCTATGCTATAAATTGATCAAGTACTGTAAATAGCCAGTGCAGAAAACAGAGTCACAAACAATAAAAAACAGTCTAAAGTAGGCAGTAAAACAGTTGCAAATACTGTAAAAGTGCAAAGAAGGTTATAAAAATACTTACTTTCCAGTAGAATTCAAAGAATGCCTTGGATTTTGTTCAGATTGACTTCAGATCTCTGGCTAAGGATGCCAAAGTCTGAGTAGCTCGGGTAAACTAAGCACAAACCCCAGCAAACACTGTGTTTAAATATCAGCTAAGTAAAATAGTTTTCAAACAATCAGACCGATAGAAAAGCCCAAGACTGAGCCTTGTTCCAAAAATCCCCGACTCATATGGGTCCTTGAGTACACTCTTTTGCCACAAGGATGCAAGAGGGCCCTCTTAATGTAAGATGGCTGGCTTTAGTATTCTGAAAATGCCAAACAGTCTAGATTCAGCAAGTCTGAATCTAGCCTATGGCATAAGTTGTTCAAGTGCTGCAAATAGGCAGTGCAGAAAACACAGTCACAAGCAATAAAAACAGTTTAAAGTAGGTGGAAATATAATATATATATATATATATATATATATATATATATATATATATATATATATATATATATATATATATATATATAAGTTTACTATCAAAATGTGGAACAGAACTTAAGCAAAATTGGGATGGTCACATGTGTGTTTCCCAGTTTCCATAATGTTGATCTGGAAATGTTTGAACTTACGTTTGCAAATGTTAGTGTTCATTCACTAATATGAGGTCAGCATTCTAACTGGAGATCGCACTACGGTGGGGATCGGGAAATTTACCATTTTCCTCACTGTAGTGCGATCTCGGAGTTGGTATACATGATATATAGGGGTGTGGGTGGTGCAGGGGGGCTTCCCCCTTCAAAATTGTAAAAAACTTGTACTTTAGACTTACAATTCCCACAGCAGCTTCACAACAACAGCCTGAGGGTCTGACATCATCTCCTGATATTTCGAATAATTTTTGAATGCGGACATTGAGGTAATGATTTCCAATATTCTGTGCAACTGACATTACCAAATGCAACAAGTAAATTCAACCAGTTGAATGAATTTTGTTGTGACATTCATCATTTTGATGGTAAACCACATATATGCTCAAGCACTTCTATATTTGTTGTATAATATCTTGTTTAATTGTTTCTCAATATTCTAACCACTGTATGCTGCATCATTTGTAAAACTCTGATTTTTACTCTTTTTATATGTTCTATGCCCTTTATACAAAATAGCTACGTTTATATATTTTTTTTAATTATTTTTATTATTTTTTTTATAATTTTTTGCTATGCATTTGGAGCTTTTCTCCCCGGGCCTCCTCTGAAAATGGTCACATTATGTCCAGACAGATTAACCCGGTAAACAAATCGAAAATAAAATAAGATAAAATAAATATATAGATATAGATGTACATCTTCTTCTTCTGGCTTTTCCCGGTTAGGGGTCGCCACAGCAGATCACCATCCGCTCATGATTGGCAGTGGAGTTTTACAGTGTCGAGTTGCCAGCCCGACACCCAACCTTCCACAGAAGGCACACACATGCTCACACTCATGCCTAGGGCCAGTTTTAGTGTGTCCAATCTACCTACAGCATGTCTTTGGGATGTGGGAGGAAACCGGAGCACCCAAAGAAAACCCACAGGACCACAGGGAGGACATGCAGACTCCGCACAGAAGGCACCCCAGCCAAGGATCGAACCAGAGAATCTCTTGTTGTGAGGTGGCAACGCTAACCGCTGCACCACCGTGGCTGCCCTAAAATTGTTTGTGTCTTTCGGCTTTTTCCCGGTTAGGGGCCGCCACAGCGGAACTCCGGTCTGCTAATGATTGGCAGTAGAGTTTTACGTGCTGGCTTGGCGGGCCTAACACACAACCTTCAATGAAGGAACGCCCGTTCACACATGTGACCACCCTGAAGACACTCTAACTGAGGATAGAACAGGCAACGTCTAACTGTGAGGCGACAACGCTACCGCAGCAACACCACTGCAGTTAGTATAGATATAGATGTACATATAGATAGAAAATGCATGGACCAATTGCCACTTGAAACATTTCATACCAGTAAATTGTCTGTTTTTAACTTAGTGTTTATTTTTTCTGCTCTTCATGTCTCTCCTACAGAGTAATTTATCATTACAAATCTAAAAATAAAATAACCAGATGGTTATCTAAAGTAGCTTAGTCTCAAATCTGTTATACCAACTTTCTTGAGTAATAGTAATTAAAAGTTTACTTCATGTATTAAATACATAAATTAAAGTGGAGTTTTTAAGATATTGGGACATACTAAATATAACTGCCAAAACACATTGTAAATGAGAAATGGATTTCTGTATTTCAAAATTATTTCTGGGTAATCTACACCAGAAAATGTGCATTCTGTGAGACATGGGTACAGCAGCTGTAAATTGCCAGTTTAGATGAAACTCATAGTTCTAGTTTGTTATAAACAAAGACATATTATAAAACATTTTTTTGCTTAAAAGAAGTAGTTAAGAACATAAATAATATGGTATTGTAGTTTGTTGTTGCTTTATTACAAGTTCTGTAATAAATGCATCATTGTATGCATTAGAAAAATACTGCATGGGTAAAATCATAGAAAAACAGGACAGTGTATGAAAACAAGCCAACATATAACAGTCTTATCAGTTCATGAAAAATGATTGTATTACTCTACTGTCAGTTTAAAAATACAATTATAATTGAAAAAAAGTATTCCAAAAGGTGCAACATGAGCTAGCCAGTGTCTTGTTTAATGTACTTAAATCAGTAGTCTGTTGCCTGCCATGTTTAAAATAATTATTACATTTGCATTATATTTACTCTTAGCAGCTGTAATATACTATTTTGATCAATACTTGTCTTGCCACAAAATGCCTTTGTGTTTCAATATATTTGCTAATAATGGACAGTAATAAAAACTTCTAAAAAGAATATGACTGTAAGCACTTTTCTGCATTAATGTTCTGCATTCTGATAAACAGAACTTCTATCCTTTCTATTTGCATTCATTGTACAATAGCATCCCACTGCCATTTATTTTGAACTTATTTTTATATTCTATAATCATCTGGCAAGTCAGTATTCAAAGACTAATGTTCTTACTTCAGAATATGCAGTTCAGATTTTACCTGTGGGTACCGGTAAATTGTTAATATTCTTGCAACTGTAGGAGAGGTTACTGAGGAGTCACCTAAAATACCAGCCAGACTTTTATTGACAAGGCATCTGTAATTTGGAACAAGTGCTTTGTTTCCTGAAATCATGGTGAGGGCACCTCTAAATCCTCTTGCCTCAGAATAACAGGAATCATAAATTTGTAATCCCAAACTGATATTTGGCAGAAGATGCAGGTTCTGATTTATTACTTCAACAGCATAAATCATGGCTAAAACGTATTGGTAATTTTCTCTATAGAAACTACAAAAAGTTATATTTACTTTATGAATTCAAATGTCAAAATTTATTAACGTCATATCATGTATAAAGTCATATTCTCCATGCTGGCCTTCATCTGTAAAACATTTATACTAAAAGAAATGTATAAATAAATTAAAAATAAACAATAACACAAAGCTTCAGCAGTGGAATAAGTTATGATCACAGAATTATTGATAGCAGCGTATGTTCTACAAAGAAAAGAAAATGTTATTTTGATGATGTTATTTTAAATATTGTTACATTTTATTAAAACACGTGACCTCTGCTGACTTTGAAACACATCACTTTGAAAATACTGTTTTAGTTTTTCCTGTTTAACTGTGAAGAGACAACACCGGACTGAAGACTGAGAATGAACCCTGGATAATTCAGTGCATTATTTGTAAGAAAACTAAGACATATTACAACAAACCTTAAAAACCATATTACGGACTTCTCTGTAAAAATAGCCAGAATGACCACATATGAGGGTACCACCCCAACACATGTAAACACTGCATTTCAAATATAGCGCTTTATATAAAGTAGGCTTCCCTGCACATATTCAAGGTGAAACAGCTTGAGCATCAGTAGCACAATGAAAAAATGATGAACGGCATAACACTGAGTGTTGTTTCTCATAAGAAATCATGTCAATGTGGTTTCTAAGTGTGTGCCTCCAATAATTTAATTTGTTTTGGGAGATTTCCTTCTTCTTCAAGTTGGTGCAGCTATGAAGTTGATTAGTACAAGGTAAGTGTTTGGGGGGCTTTCCCTCCACATCAGGGAGTACAGCAGGAGTTTCTGCACATAAACTTTCAGGAAGTCGGCATTTCATAGTAAACCCTATAAATTATGTTTTGCTTTAGTAGATTTTTTATTTTTAGAAGTTAAAATCATAACCACATTTTGCATATTTTTTTAATAATAATATTGTTTGTGTACATAAAGTTGAGTCTCACTTGTGTAGAACTATAAATAAAAGAAATTATGAAAAGTCAATTCAATACAAAAAATGTCAGTGGAATTCAATCACTATTAAAATGGAATTGAAAAGTCATCATCATCACCTTTCAGCTTATCCCAGTTAGGGGTCGCCACAGCAGAACAATGGTCTGCAGAATGATTGTCAGTGGAGTTTTATGGTGTTGAGTTGCCAGCCCAGTGACCAACCTTCCACAGAAAGCACACACATGCACACACTCACACCTAGGGCCATTTGAGAGTATCCAATCCACCTACAGCATGTCTTTGGGAGGAAACTGGATCACCCAGAAGAAACCTACACGACCACAGAGAGGACATGCAGACTCCACACAGAAGGCACCTCAGCCAAGAATCGAACCAGAGAACCTCTTGCTGTGAGGCGGCAGTGTTAGCCACTGCACCACCGCAGCCACCCATTAAAACAGAATTGAAGAGTATTTATTAAAAGTCAGTTCCAGGACAAACAGATCTCTAGTATTTGCAGTTAACAACCAAAATGTCAATGTTGTAGGGCAATAGCTGAGATTCAGAAAGAGTCCCTGCACTCATATAAACTGCAGCAGCCAAAAGATACAGTTTATATGATCATTTAAAATGCAATTCAGAGACAAGTTTAGCTGCAACGTGGAAGACCTGAGTATAAGCTAATTTGCATGTCTGTAAATCAGGTGTAATTACCTCTAGTTTTAAACAGCAAGTTTCATCAGTAATTAGCCCCGGTGGCCGATACTTCCCATTAGCACCAGCACCTCCTCATCCACCCTCTCATACAAGTGCAGACACTCATTGACATCCACACACAGAGCAGCCATAGGTCCAAAACTGTTCTTGAAACAGGTATTAAAATCCATAAAACTAAAATCACAAACACCCAGGCCAGAGCGGTAGTAGCATTTAAAAAAAAATAATAATTAGCATTTAAGAACTTTATTTAGTACTTTCATTCATACTAAAACCAAACTTTATCAGAATAAAAACAATAAGAAAATGCAACCATTTAAAACTTCCTGTATGAATCACATGACCAGACATTATTGCTATTTAAAGTACCATGCACATTATAAAAATTGACTTGATAAATTAACAAAATTACTCAATATTCTAGGTACATGTGTGCATCTTTAACCATTTGGTATTTAAAACACCTTAAATGCTAATAGCTTCATTCAATCTGGGGCTATAGTCTGCTCCTCATCTTAGTTGCCATTCAGTTTTCTTTATCTCCAGCTTAGCTGTAAAATTACCCCCTCTCGAGTCTATGGCATGATAATAAATCACAAAAAATAAAACCTTGATGCCTACCAGCAGGCATTTCTGGGTGAGCGTACATGGCTAATTCACACCAAGTGTTTCCTCAGATGGTCTCATTGTTGCCCCCAATATCCCTGACAATTTAATTTCCCCTTTAATCACCTTTGAACAAGTCTTGAATCCATGACAAAGGCTACAAATAATACTTCCATGGATCCGGACAACATGCCTGTTTGCATTCTCACCAGTGTCAAGTATGCCCTATCTGACCCTCTGCTTAAACTGTTCAACCTCAGCCTGACAGGACTTGTTCTTGATGCCTGGTGAACAGACACTGTGACTCCCCTACACAATACAGCCCCATCTAATTAGAGACCCATCAACCTCATCAACTTTTTATACAAAGCCATGGAACTTATCATAACAAGACTCATTTAAGTGGATGCAAATGAGATAGGCCACATAAATGATCCAGGTGCAAATCAGTTTAGTTTTGTGAAGGGAAGATCCTGTCTCCTGAACCTAGTAAACTTCTTTGAAAAGGTTACAGGAGTTGTGGACAGAGGTCATTCTGTTCTCCCAGTTTATCTCAACCTGGCCAAGAATTTTACCCTATCCCCATGCTGGTATTATTGAAAAATTAGACAAACAATGTAAACTCCTACATTGTCTGCAGGATTACACATCGGCTATCCAGGAGATCCCAAGTTATGAAAGCTGCTGGTCCCCTCTCTGAACATAAATTTATAACTAGTGAGGTGTCACAGGAATCAGTTCTTGGCCCTCCCCTCTGTCATTTATGTTGCAGACATCCAAGCCAATATTCTACTAGTGTGGTTGGCCAATTGTACTGATGGCTGCAAACTGGGTATTGTTATCTGCTCACTACTGATACAGAACAGCTCTAGTGAGGGCTGATGCACAGACATGATGTACCAAAAATAGTCACAAACTAAGTGAAAAAGTGTAGCACAGTAGGATTTGGCAGAAAGGTTGTTTCAATCCCAAATGTTATAAATGATACTCCTCTTAAGACAGATACAGTCATAACAGGCCTAGGTACGTATGTGCATAGTTTTCAACCTTTCAAAGTTTTTTGTAGGTTGGCAACTATGAATACATCCATACTTGAGGAAGAGACAGATAGTTATGAAAATGTAGCACTTACTTTCTCACTTTTCTTCAAGTCAAGGTACCATAACAGTATCCCAACAATTTCTTAGAAGTGATGTTCAAACACCTATCTGATGATAAACAGTCCCAAATTTAGGACATGGAAACATTTTCTGTTCATACTGTCAAATATTACACCGTTTTGGAAAATACTTATACCTTTTAAAAGTGCAGCCCAGTAATTAAGAATGAGTGTATCACAGCAGTATTTAGAATAGATTATTGTTTTATACAAAAAGGAAAGAAAATTTTTTTTCCCTGAAATACCACATTTAGGATGAGACAAAAATCGTATTTCTCTCAATTATCTAATTTTACTAGAATAAAGGTGAGCACATTAGCACAGCCATCCTGCTTCTGTTTAATAAGAGATAGGTATAAGAATAAAGACAACACACAAATCGGAACTCCAAACACCGAACAAATTCATTAGAATAAGCAAAGACTTTCAGACTATCATCCTTTCTCAATGCATACATAAAACTAGGCCATTGCCCATTTAAAAAAACAATCACGTGTTATAGGTATCCAATCAAAAATCAGAGTTCATTTAATAACATCTCATTAAAATACTTTAAAATTCATAAACAGTAGAAACTCAGCCAGAACACTGAATTAATAACATAATCAATATACACATAAGAAAATTCCTTACACTGATCATTTCAGTGCTACATAACAATTATTTCAAATTAATTTGCTTCTTTTTAAGTAATGGTTTTATCCTAATGGAAGAATTCAAACCTGGTCTTCTGACAGCATTCAATTTAATGATCCAATTATACTCTGTAATCTCTGTTTCAAGCACAGCATCTCCCCCTCATATACTAGGTGTAGTTATCTGTATAACTCTAAATTTAAAAGTATGTTGCACACTCAATTCTTCTACGTGGTTTGTAACACAGTTATTGTCAACATTTTGCCTAATGCCAGACAAATGCGGTGATATTCCCTCCTTCAACTTCCTTTTACATTTTCCTATATCCATTCCCACCCCTGGAGTTTGATGATACCACAGAGGCACCCACTATGACCCCTGGACTTTGATGATACTACAGAAGTACCCATTTCAACCTCTGGAGTTTGATGCTACCACAGAGGTACCGATTACAACTCGTGAAGTTTCATAATACTAGAGAGGTACCTCTAACCTCCCCTGGAGTTTGATGATACCACAGATGTACCCATTACCAATTCTGGAGTTTGATGACAGCACAGAGGTACCCAATCCCACTCCTGCAGTTTGATGATACCTCAGAGGTACCCATTACACCCCAGGAGTTTGATGATATCAGAGAGGTACCCCTTACCTTCCCTACAGTTTGATGATACCACAGAAGTACCCATTACCAACCCTGGAGTTTGATTATACCACAGAGATACCCAATCCCACCCCTGGAGTTTGCTGATACAGCAAAGGTACCCATTACCTCCCATGGAGTCTGATGATACCGCAAAGGTACCTATTACCTCCCCTGGAGTCTGATGATACCACAGAGGTACCCACTACCACCCCTGGAGTGTGATGATACCACAGAGGTACCCATTCCCACACCTGCAGTTTAATGATACCTCAGAGATACCCATTACCACCCCTGGAGTTTGCTGATACTGCAAAGGTACCCATTACCTCCCCTGGAGTCTGATGATACCACAAAGGTACCCATTACCTCCCCTGGAGTCTGATGATACCACAGAGGTACCCATTCCCAACCCTGCAGTTTGATGATACCACAGAGGTACCCATTACCATGCCTGGAGTTTGATGATACCACAGATGCACACATTACCACCCTGGAGTGTGATGATACCACAGAGGTACCCATTCCCACACCTGCAATTTGATGATACTACAGAGGTACCCACTACCACCACTGAAGTTTGATGATACCACAGAGGTACCCCTTACCTCCCCTACAGTTTGATGATACCAGAGAGGTACCCATTACCACAGCTGGGGTTTGTTGATACCACAGAAGTACCCATTACAACACCTAAAGGATGATGCTACTACAGAGGTACCCATTACCACCCCTGCAGTTTGATGATACCACAGAGGTACCCACTACCACCCCTTCAGTTTGATGATACCACAGAGGTACCCATTACCACCCCTGAAGTTTGATGATACCACAGAGGTACCCAGTCCCACCCCTGCAGTTTGATGATGTCACAGAGGTACTCATTACCACCCCTGGAATTTGATGATACCACAGAGGTACCCCTTACCTTTCCCACATTTTGATGATACCAGAGAGGTACCCATTACCACAGCTGGGGTTTATTGATACCACAGAAGTACCCATTACAACACCTAAAGTATGATGCTACCACAGAGGTACCCATTACCACCCCTGCAGTTTGATGATACCACAGAGGTACCCACTACCACCCCTGCAGTTTGATGATACCACAGAGGTACCCATTACCACCCCTGGAGTTTGATGATACCACAGAGGTACCCAGTGCCACCCCTGCAGTTTGATGATGCCACAGAGGTACCCATTACCACCCCTGGAGTTTGATGATACCACAGAGGTACCCTTTACCTCCCCCAACAGTTTGATGATACCAGAGAGGTACCCATTACTACAGCTGGCGTTTACTGATACCACAGAAGTACCCATTACAACACCTAAAATTTGATGCTACCACAGAGGTACCCATTACCACCCCTGCAGTTTGATGATACCACAGAGGTACCCACTACCACCCCTGCAGTTTGATACCACAGAGGTACCCATTACCACTCCTGGAGTTTGATGATACAACAGAGGTACCCAGTCCCACCCCTGCAGTTTGATGATGCCACAGAGGTACCCATTACCACCACTGGAATTTGATGATACCACAGAGGTACCAGTTCCCACCACTGCAGTTTGATGATACCACAGAGGTACCAATTACCACCCTTGGAGTTTGCTGATACCACAGAAGTACACATTACCTTCCCTGGGGTATAGTGATACCACAGAGGTGCGCATTACAACACCTAAAGTTTGATGATACCACAGAGGTACCCATTACCACCCCTGAAGTTTGATGACACCACAAAGGTGCCCATTTCCACCCCTGAAGTTTGACGATACCACAAAGGTACCCATTACCTCCCCTGTAGTTTGATGATATCAAAGAAGTTGCCATTACCTTCCCTGGAGTTTGATGATACCACAGAGGTGCCCATTTCCACCCCCGAAGTGTGATGATACCACAGAGATACCAAATCCCACCCCTGGAGTTTGCTGATAGCACAGAGGTACCAGTTACCTCCCTTGGAGTTTTATGATACCACAGAGGTACCTATTATCTCCCCTGGAGTCTGATAATACCACAGAGGTATCTGTTACTACTCCTGGAGTTTGATGACACCACAGAAGTACCCATTCCCACCCCTGAAGCTTGATGATACCACAGAGGTAACCATTACCATAATTGGAGTTTAAAGACACCACAGAGATAACCATTACCACCCCTGATGTTTGATGATACCACAGAGGTAAACATTAGCACCCCTGAAGTTTGATGATACCACAGAGGTACCCATTACCTCCACTGGAGTCTGATGATACCACAGAGGCACCTATTACCTCTGCTGGAGTCTGATGATATCACAGAGGTACCCACTACTTCCCCTGGAGTTTGATGATACCACAGAAGTACCCATTCCCACCCCTAAAGTTTGATGATACCACAAAGGTAACCATTACCATAACTGGAGTTTAATGACACCACAGAGGTAACCATTACTACCCCTGAAGTTATATGATACCACAGAGATACCCACTACTACCCCTGGAGTTTGATAATACCACATAGTTGCTCATTCCCACCCATGCAGTTTTATGATACTACAGAGGTACCCATTCCCATCCCTGCAGTTTGATGATATCACAGAGGTACCCATTACCACCCCTGGAGTTTGATTATTTCACAGATGTACACATTACCACCCTGGAGTGTAATGATACCACAGAGGTACCCATTGCCACCCCTGCAGTCTGATGATACCTCAGAGGTACCCATTACCTCCCCTGGAGTTTGCTGATACGACAGAAGTACCCATTACCTCCCCTGGAGTTTAATGATACCACAGAGGTACCCATTACAACATCTAAAGTTTGATGATACCACAGAGGTACCCATTACCTCCACTGGAGTCTGATGATACCACAGAGGCACCTATTACCTCTGCTGGAGTCTGATGATATCACAGAGGTACCCACTACTACCCCTGGACTTTGATGATACTACAGAAGTACTCATTTCCACCTCTGGAGTTTGATGGGACCACAGAGGTACCGATTATAACTCCTGAAGTTTCATGATACCAGAGAGATACCTCTGACCTCCCCTAGAGTTTGATGATACCACAGAGGTACCCATTACCAATTCTGGAGTTTGATGACACCACAGAGATCTCATAAGCCCCCCTGAAGTTTGATGATATCAGAGAGGTACCCATTACCTCCCCTACATTTTGATGATACCACAGAGGTACCCAATCCCACCCCTGGAGTTTGCTGATACCACAGAGGTACCCATTACCTCCCCTGGAGTCTGATGATACCAGAGAGGTACCCACTACCACCACTGGAGTTTGATGATACCACAAAGGTACCCATTCTCACCCTTGCAGTTTGATGATATCACAGAGGTACCCATTACCACCCCTGGAGTTTGATGATACCACAGAGGTACCCATTCCCACCCCTGCAGTTTGATGATACCACAGACGTACCCATTACCATGCCTGGAGTTTGATGATACCACAGAGGCACACATTACCACCCTGGAGTATGATGATACCACAGAGGTACCCATTCCCACCCCTGCAGTTTGATGATACCTCAGAGATACCCATTACCACCCCTGGAGTTTGATGATACCACAGAGGTACCCATTCCCACCCCTGCAGTTTGATGATACCACAGAGGAACCCATTACCACGCCTGGAGCTTGATGATACCACAGATGCACACATTACCACCCTGGAGTGTGATGATACCACAGAGGTACCCATTCCTACACCTGCAATTTGATGATACTACAGAGGTACCCACTACCACCCCTGAAGTTTGATGATACCACAGAAGTACCCCTTACCTCCCCTACAGTTTTATGATACCAGAGAGGTACCCATTACCACAGCTGGGGATTATTGATACCACAGAAGTACCCATTACAACACCTAAAGGATGATGCTACCACAGAGGTACCCATTACCGCCCCTGCAGTTTGATGATACCACAGAGGTACCCACTACCACCACTTCAGTTTGATGATACCACAGAGGTACCCATTACCACCCCTGCAGTTTGATGATGCCACAGAGGTACCCATTACCACCCCTGGAGTTTGATGATACCACAGAGGTACCCCTTACATCCCCTACAGTTTGATGATACCAGAGAGCTACCCATTATCACAGCTGGGGTTTATTGATACCACCCCTGGAGTTTGATGATACCACAGATGTACCCAGTCCCACCCCTGCAGTTTGATGATGCCACAGAGGTACCGATTACCACCCCTGGAATTTGATGATACCACAGAGGTACCCATTAATTCCCCTGAAATTTGATGATACCACAGAGGTACCCATTACCACCCCTACAGCTTGATACCACAGAGGTACCCATTACAACCCCTGGAGGTTGATGATACCAAAGAAGTTGCCATTACCTTCATTGGAGTTTGATATCACAGAGGTGCCCATTTCCACCCCTGAAGTGTGATGATACCACAGAGGTACCCATTACCTTCCCTGAAGTTTGATGATACCACAGAGGTACCCATTAATTCCCCTGAAATTTGATGATACCACAGAGGTACCCATTACCGCCCCTACAGCTTGATGATACCACAGAGGTACCCATTACAACCCCTGGAGGTTGATGATACCACAGAGGTACCCGTTTACACCCCTGCAGGTTGATGATATCACAGAGGTATCAATTCCCACCCCTGGAGTTTAATGATAGCACAGAAGTACCCATTACCTCCCCTGGAGTTTAATGATACCACAGAGGTACTCATTACAACACCTAACATTTGATTATACCACACAGGTACCCATTCCCATCCTGGAGTTTGATGACACCATAGAGGTACCTATTACCAACCCTGAAGTTTGATGAAACTACAGGGGTGCCCATTTCCACCCCTGAGGTTTGATGAAACCACAAAGGACCCATTACCACCCTGGCGTTTGAGGAAACCACAAAGGTACCCATTACCTCCCCTGTAGTTTGAAGATACCAACGAAGTTGCCATTACCTTCCATGGAGTTTGATGATACCACTGAGGTACTCATTCCCACACCTGCAGTTTGATGATACCACATATGTACCCATTACCATCCCTGCAGTTTGATGCTACCACAGAGGTACCCATTCCACGCCTGGAGTTTGATGATACAACAGATGCACACATTACTACCCTGATGATACCACAGAGGTACCCATTCCCACACCTGCAATTTGAAGATACTGCAGAGGTACCCACTACCACCACTGAAGTTTGATGATACCACAGAGGTACCCCTTACCTCCCCTACAGTTTTATGATACCAGAGAGGTACCCATTACCACAGCTGGGGTTTATTGATACCACAGAAGTACCCATTACAACACCTAAAGGATGATGCTACCACAGAGGTACCCATTACCACCCCTGCAGTTTGATGATACCACAGAGGTACCCACTACCACCACTTCAGTTTCATGATACCACAGATGTACCCATTACCACCCCTGGAGTTTTATGATACCACAGGGGTACTCAGTCCCACCCCTGCAGTTTGATGATGCCACAGAGGTACCCATTACCACCCCTGGAGTTTGATGATACCACATAGGTACCCCTTACATCCCCTACAGTTTGATGATACCAGAGAGGTACCCATTACCACAACTGGGGTTTATTGATACCACAGAAGTACCCATTACAGCACATAAAGGATGATGCTACCACAGAGGTACCCATTACCACCCCTGCAGTTTGATGATACCACAGAGGTACTCACTACCACCCCTGCAGTTTGATACCACAGAGGTACCCATTACCACCCCTGGAGTTTGATGATACCACAGATGTACCCAGTCCCACCCCTGCAGTTTGATGATGCCACAGAGGTACCGATTACCACCCCTGGAATTTGATGATACCACAGAGGTACCCGTTCCCACCACTGCAGATTGATGATGCCATAGAGGTACCAATTACCTCCCCTGGAGATTGCTGATACCACAGAAGTACACATTACCTCCACTGGAGTTTAATGATACAACAGAGGTATCCATTACAACACCTAATGTTTGATGATACCACAGAGGTACCCATTACCACCCCTGAAGTTTGATGACACCACAAAGGTGCCCATTTCCACCCCTGAAGTTTGATGATACCACAGAGGTACCCGTTACCACCCCGGAGTTTGAAGAAACCGCAAAGGTACCCATTACTTCCCCTGTAGTTTGATGATACCAAAGAAGTTTCCATTACCTTCCCTGGAGTTTGATGATACCACAGAGGTGCCCATTTCCACCCCTGAAGTGTGATAATACCACAGAGATACCCATTACCTTCCCTGAAGTTTGATGATACCACAGATGTACCCATTAATTCCCCTGAAATTTGATGATACCACAGAGGTACCCATTACCACCCCTACAGCTTGATGATACCACAGAGGTACCCATTACCACCCCTACAGCTTGATGATACCACAGAGGTACCCATTACAACCCCTGGAGTTTGATGATACCACAGAGGTACCCATTCACACCCCTGCAGGTTGATGATATCACAGAGGTATCAATTCCCACCCCTGGAGTTTAATGATAGCACAGAAGTACCCATTACCTCCCCTGGAGTTTAATGATACCACAGAGGTACTCACTACAACACCTAACATTTGATTATACCACACAGGTACCCATTCCCATCCTGGAGTTTGATGACACCATAGAGGTACCTATTGCCAACCCTGAAGTTTGATGATACTACCGGGGTGCCCATTTCCACCCCTGAAGTTTGATGAAACCACAAAGGACCCATTACCACCCTGGCGTTTGAGGAAACCACAAAGATACCCATTACCTCCCCTGTAGTTTGAAGATACCAAAGAAGTTGCCATTACCTTCCATGGAGTTTGATGATACCACCGAGGTACTCATTCCCACACCTGCAGTTTGATGATACCACATATGTACCCATTACCACCCCTGCAGTTTGATGCTACCGCAGAGGTACCCATTACCACGCCTGGAGTTTGATGATACAGCAGATGCACACATTACCACCCTGGAGTGTGATGATACCACAGAGGTACCCATTCCCACACCTGCAATTTGAAGATACTACAGAGGTACCCACTACCACTACTGACGTTTGATTATACCACAGAGGTACCCCTTACCTCCCCTACAGTTTGATGATACCAGAGAGGTACCCATTACCACAGCTGGGGTTTATTGATACCACATAAGTACACATTACAGCACCTAAAGGATGATGCTACCACGGAGGTACCCTTTACCACCCCAGCAGTTTGATGATACCACAGAGGTACCCATTACCACATCTGGAGTTTGATGACACCACAGAGGTACCCTGTCCCACCCCTGCAGTTTGATGATGCCACAGAGGTACCCATTACCACCCCTGGAGTTTCATGATTTCACAGATGTGCACATTACCACCCTGGAGTGTGGTGATACCACAGAGGTACGCATTCCCACCCCTGCAGTTTGATGATACTTCAGAGGTAACCATTACCCCCCCTGGAGCTTGCTGATACGACAGAAGTACCCATTACCTCCCCTGGAGTTTAATAATACCACAGAGGTACCCATTACTACACCTAAAGTTTGACAATACCACAGAGGTCCCCATTCCCATCCTGGAGTTTGGTGACACCATAGAGGTACCCATTACCACCCCTGAAGTTTGATGATACTACAGGTGTGCCCATTTCCACCCCTGAAGTTTGATGAAACCACAAAGGACCCATTACCACCCTGGCATTTGAGGAAACCACAAAGGTACCCATTACCTCCCATGTAGTTTGAAGATACCAAAGAAGTTGCCATTACTTTCCCTGGAGTTTGATGATACCACAGAGGTACTCATTCCCACACCTGCAGTTTGATGATACCACATATGTACCCATTCCCACCCCTGAAGTTTAATGATACGACAGAGGTGCCCATTACCTCCCCTGGAGTTTGATGATACCACAGATGTACCCATTACCACCCTTGGCATTTGATGATACCACATATGTACCCACGACCACCCCTGAAGTTTGATGATACCACAGAGGTACCCATTACCACCCTTGAAGTTTGATGATACCACATAAGAACCCATTTCCACCCCTGGGGTGTGATGATACCACTGAGGTACCCATTATCACCCATGAAGTTTACTGATACCACAGAGGTACCCATTACCACACCTAAAGTTTGATGATACCAAAGAGGTACTCATTACCTCCCTGAAATTTGATGATACCACAGAGGTACCCATTACCACTCCTGGAGTTTGAGGTATCACAGAGGTACCCATTACCTCTGCTGGAGTTTGATGCTACCACAGTGATACACACTACCACCTCAACACTTTGATGATACCAATGAGGTACCCATTACCACCCCTGAAGTTTGATGATACCACAGAGGTACCAATTACCCACCCTGAAATTTGATGATACCACAGAGGTACCCATTACCACTCCCGGAGTTTGATGACACCACAGAGGTACCCATTCTCACCTCTGGAGTTTGATGACACCACAGAGGTACCCATTACCATCCCAGAAGTTTGATGATACCAGCGAGGTACCCATTACCCCCGCTAAAATTCGATGATACCACAGAGGTACCCATTACCACTCCTGGAGTTTGATGTCACCACAGAGGTATGCATTCTCACCCCTGGAGTTTGATGATACCACATAGGTACCCCTTACCTACCCTACAGTTTGATGGTACCACAGAGGTACCCAATTACCACTACTAGAGTTTAATGATACCACAAATGTACCCATTACCTCCCCCGGAGTTTGATGATACCATAGATGCACCCATTACACCCCTGAAATTTGATGATACCACAGATGTACACATTACCACTCCTGGAGTTTGTTGACTCCACAGAGGTACCCATTTCCACCCCTGAAGTTTGATGATAACAGAGATGCACCCATTACCCCCCTAAAATTTGATGATACCACAGAAGTACCCGTTAACACCCTTGAAGTCTGATGATATCATAGAGGTACCCATTATCCCCGTGAAGTTTCATGATACCACAGAAGTACCCCTCACCACTCATGCAGTTTGATGATATCACAGACGTACCCATTACCACTCATGAACTTTGATGATACCACAGAGGTGCCCGTTAGCTTCCCTGATGTTTGATAATGCCACAGATGTGCCCATTAACTCCTCTGTAGTTTTATGAAACCACAGAGGTAGCCATTCTCGCCTCTGCAGTTTGATGACACCACAATGGTAACCATTACCACCCCTGAAATTCATTGATACCAGAGAGGTACCCATTACTTCTCCTACAGTTTGATGATACCACAGAGGTACCCATTACCACCCCTGGAGTTTGATGATACCACAGAGATACCCAATCCCATCCCTGGAGTTTGCTGATGCCACACAGGTACCAGTTACCTCCCCTGGAGTTTGATGATAACACATAGGTACCTATTACCTCCCCTGGAGTCTGATGATACCACAGAGGTACCCACTTCTACCCCTGGAGTTTGATGATACCACAGAAGTACCCATTCCCACCCCTGAAGTTGGATGATACCACAGAGGTAACCATTACCATAACTGGAGTTTAATGACACCACAGAGGTAAAGGTTACCGCCCCTGAAGATTTAAGATACCACAGAGGTACTCATTACCTCCACTGGAGTCTAATGATACCACAGAGGCACCTATTACCTCCCCTGGAGTTTGATGATACCACAGAGTTACTTATTCCCACTCCTGCAGTTTGATGAAACCACAGAGGTACCCATTACTACCCCTGCAGTTTGATGATACCACAGAGATACCCAATACCACCCCTGGAGTTTGATGATACCACAGAGGTACCCATTCCCACCCCTGCAGTTTGATGATATCATAGAGGTACCCATTACCACCCCTGGAGTTTGATGATTTCAAAGATGTACACATTACCACCCTAGAGTGTGATGATACCACAGAGTTACCCATTCCCACCCCTGCAGTTTGATGATACCTCAGAAGTACCCATTACCACCCCTGGAGTTTGATGATACCACAGAGGTACCCACTACCACCCCTACAGTTTGATAATACCACAGAGGTTCCCATTACCACCCCTGCAGTTTGATGATACCACAGAGGTACCCATTAAAACCCCTGGAGTTTGATGATACCACACAGGTACCCATTCACATCCATGCATGTTGATGATACCACAGAGGTATCAATTCCCACCCTTGGAGTTTAATGATAGCACAGAGGTACCCATTACCACCCTGGAGTTTGCTGATACCACAGAGGTACCAATTACCTCCCCTGGAGTTTTTTGATACCACAGAAGTACCCATTACCTCCCCTGGAGTTTAATGATACCACAGAGGTACCCATTACAACACCTAACGTTTGATGATACCAAAGAGGTACCCATTCCATCCCCTGTAGTCTGATGGTACCACAGAAGGTGCCACTACCTTCCCTAGAGTTTGATGATACCAGAGAGTTACCCATTCCCACACCTGCAGTTTGATGATACCACATACATACCCATTACCTCCCTTGAAATTTGCTGGTACCACAGAGGTGCCCATTACCACCCCTGGAGTTTGATGATACCACAGAGGTACCCTTTTCCACCCATGTGGTTTGATGATACCACAGAGGTACCCATTTCCACCCCTGGAGTGTAATGATACCACAGAGGCACATATTACCTCCCCTGAAGTTTGATGATACCACAGATGTACTCATTCCCACCCCTGGAGTTTGAGGTACTACAGAGGTAACCATTACCTCCACTGAAGTTTGATGTTACCACCGAGGTAACCATTACCATCCCTGAAGTTTGATGATACCAGATTGGCACCCATTACCACCCCTGAAGTTTGATGATACCAGAGAGGTACCCATTACCACCCCTGGATTTTGATGATACCACAGAGATACTCATACCACCCCAGGAGATTGAATATACCAGAAAGTTACTCATTACCTCCCCTGAAATTTGATGATACCACAGATGTACCTATTACCCCCCTGAAGTTTTATGATATCACAGACATACCAAGTTCCACCTCTGGAGTTTGATGATACCACGGAGGTACCCATTACCACCCATGAAATTTGATGATACCACAGATGAACCCATTCCCACCCATGAAATTTGATGATACCACAGATGAACCTATTCCCACCCCTGGAGTTTGAGGTACCACAGAGGTACCCATTACCTCTGCTGGAGTTTGATGATACCACAGTGGAACCCACTACCACCTCAAAATTTTGATGATACCACAGATGTACCCATTACCATCCCTGAACTTTGATGTTACTACAGAGGTATCCATTACCACCCCTGAAGTTTGATGGTACCAGAGAGGTACCAATTTCAAGCCCTGATGTTTCTTGATACACACAGGTACCCATTACCACCCCTGGAGTTTGATGACACCATAGAGGTACCCATTACCACCCCTGAAGTTTGATGATACCACAGAGCTACCCATTATCTCCCCTGAAGTTTGATGATACCACAGAGGTACCCATTACCACCCCTGAAGTTAGATGATACCACAGAGGTACCCATTACCTCCCCTGAAGTTTGATGATACCACAGAGGTACCCATTACCACCCCTGACTTTTGATGATACCACAGAGGTACCCATTACCTCCCCTGAAGTTTGATGATACCACAGAGGTACCCATTACTACCCCTGACTTTTGATGATACCACAGATGTACCAATTACCTCCCATGAAGTTTGATGATATCATAGAGGTGTTGATTATCACCCCTGAAATTTGATGATACCAGAGAGGTAGCCATTACCCCCCCTGAAATTTGATGATACCACAGAGGTACCCATTATCACTCCTGTGGTTTGATGACACCACAGAGTTGCCCATTCTCACCCCTGGAGTTTGATGACACCACAGAGGTACCCATTACCATTCCTGAAGTTTTATGATACCTGTGAGATACCCCTTACCTCCCCTACAGTTTGATGATACCACAGAGGTACCCATTACCTCCACTGGAGTCTGATGATACCACAGAGGTACCCGTTACCCCCCTGAAGTTTGATGATACCAGAGAGGTACCCATTCCCACCCCTGGAGTTTGAGGTACTACAGAGGTAACCATTACCTCCACTGAAGTTTGATGTTACCACAGAGGTAACCATTACCATCCCTGAAGTTTAATGATACCAGATAGGCACCCATTACCACCCCTGAAGTTTGATGATACCAGAGAGGTACCCATTACCACCCCTCGATTTTGATGATACCACAGAGATACTCATACCACCCCAGGAGATTGAATATACCAGAAAGTTACTCATTACCTCCCCTGAAATTTGATGATACCACAGATGTACCCATTACCCCCCTGAAGTTTTATGATACCACAGACGTACCAAGTTCCACCTCTGGAGTTTGATGATACCACGGAGGTACCCATTACCACCCATGAAATTTGATGATACCACAGATGAACCCATTCCCACCCCTGGAGTTTGAGGTACCACAGAGGTACCCATTACCTCTGCTGGAGTTTGATGATACCACAGTGGTACCCACTACCACCTCAAAATTTTGATGATACCACAGATGTACCCATTACCATCCCTGAACTTTGATGTTACCACAGAGGTATCCATTACCACCCCTGAAGTTTGATGGTACCAGAGAGGTACCAATTACAAGCCCTGATGTTTCTTGATACACACAGGTACCCATTACCACCCCTGGAGTTTGATGACACCATAGAGGTACCCATTACCACCCCTGAAGTTTGATGATACCACAGAGCTACCCATTATCTCCCCTGAAGTTTGATGATACCACAGAGGTACCCATTACCACCCCTGAAGTTTGATGATACCACAGAGGTACCCATTACCACCCCTGAAGTTAGATGATACCACAGAGGTACCCATTACCTCCCCTGAAGTTTGATGATACCACAGAGGTACCCATTACCACCCCTGACTTTTGATGATACCACAGACGTACCAATTACCTCCCATGAAGTTTGATGATATCATAGAGGTGTTGATTATCACCCCTGAAATTTGATGATACCAGAGAGGTAGCCATTACCCCCCCCCCCCGAAATTTGATGATACCACAGAGGTACCCATTACCACTCCTGTGGTTTGATGACACCACAGAGTTGCCCATTCTCACCCCTGGATTTTGATGACACCACAGAGGTACCCATTACCATTCCTGAAGTTTTATGATACCTGAGAGATACCCCTTACCTCCCCTACAGTTTGATGATACCACAGAGGTACCCATTACCTCCACTGAAGTCTGATGATACCACAGAGGTACCCATTACCCCCTTGAAGTTTGATGATACCAGGGAGGTACCCATTACCACCCTGGATTTATGGATACCACAGGGATACTCATACCACTCCAGGAGATTTATGATATCAGAAAGTTACTCATTACCCCCCTGAATTTTGATGATACCACAGACATACCCTGTTTCACCTCTGGAGTTTGTTGATACCACAGAGATACCCATTACCACCCATGAAATTTGATGATACCACAGAGCTACCCATTACCACCCTTGAAGTTTGATGATACCACAGAGGTACCCCGTTCCACCTCTGGAGTTTGATGATACCATAGATGTAACCATTACCACCCCTGGAATTTGATGATACAGCTGTTCCTTGAAACATAAATACATGTGTGTTCATAACTGTTTCTAGTAAAAGACATATGATTTCAATAGTCCACCCTATGAGAACACTATTCTTACAAACAATAAAGACTTCATTTAGTTAACATAACTTTGATATAATACCTTAATTATCAATTATACTGAAAGGGATAACTTTTTAGCACAGGAATCATAGAATTATTTAAAGGTTCATTATCAATGATAAACTGTGGATTTCCAAATAACATTTGCTATGATAAGAATTCAATCAATACATCAAATGTTTGCAGGAGATTTGCAATTGAAGAAAAACTGGAGCTGCAGAGGATTCCCTCAGTTTTTTTTCATCTCTACAGCTGGCCATCATTTCCAACCCTTGTTCACCAGATTTTCTGGACCAAGCATAGCCTTCCCTCACTCAGGCCAACTCCCTACAGAGGCTGGTGAGGAGATTGAGGGTATGGGTGTAGCATCATACTGCTGCCAGTGAGTACCCCCTAGCACCCCATCATCCTACTGCAGGGTGAATTATCATACTGCTGCCAGTGAGTACCCTCTAACACCCCATCATCCTACTGCAGGGTGTAGCATCGTACTGCTACCAGGGAGGGGAATAACTCCTACCCATTTGTAGCAGCTTTACCAGGTCCACAATTGATGTCCTTGGAGGATGCATGCCCACTTCTACTCATGTGTAACTTCCCGAGTGAAGGAAACATGCAATTTAATAGCAGAGATCCATAAGGTTATTGACTCAGATGAAGATGAAAAGTATCCCAATATAGACATTCGTTTTATTATTCTTACTGTTACGTACAAGTGGTTGATGTTTAGAATTTTCAGTTCTCCCTTGCTTTTTTTTTAAAATGTTATGTGAATTGACACTTGGTGTGCTATTATGCCCTAAAAAGATATTCTCTTACTTATTGAGATGGAGATTTCTTTTGGCACGCAGGAGATTATAGGACATTCTCAAAAAGATGTTACCTTTTATTACTATCCTTTTCAGTATAAATGCATTCACAAGATAACTTAATTTAAATTTAGACAAGACCATGATATCTTTTTTTGTTTTGTTACATACCCAACCCACACCAGAATGAGTGAAGTAAGTTAGGTTAGGCTTATACCTGACCTCAAGTTATTTTACTTTTTAAGTAAATGTAACTTTTTAGTTTGGGATCGGTGATATTATATCCATGGATTCTGTTTGATATGAATAAGGTTGAGCTGTCCCCATTATCTTTACAATTAGATGTCTTTTTATAATCTTCTACAGTTTTAAGAATTTCAGTTATCAGTTCACTATGGTTTTGTATATACATATATATATATATATATATATATATATATATATATATATATATATATATATATATATATATAGATATATATCAATACATTATCTACAGGTTCATAGGTTCCTAGGTTCATAGGTTCATAGGTTGGTACTAGGCTATCAGCCCTAGGGCCTATACAAGCCTAGCCATAATAATTCCCTGGATATTTCTTCCCACAATATTTACTTCCCTGGACCCCTCTCTAGCAGGGCGACTGACGTGATTCCTGGTGTGAATTTCTGATCTACCATTCAGTCATCAAGGTTCTTCTTGAAGAGGGCCATTGAGGTGCTCTGCTTGACATGTATGGGCAGACTATTCCAGAGTATGAAGAGTCTCTGGGTCAAGAACCTATCCCTCCGGCATGTTTTGTTCATTGTGATAACAAGGTTTAGATCCCTGGAGCATGTGTCTCTGAGGGATTGGGATTTCTTTAAGTGCAGCATGTCCAACAGCTCAGGGTTTGACATGGCCTTGTATGTTAAGCAGAGATCGCCTCAGAGTAGATGATATGTGACAGAGTATAGCTGGAGTTTTTTAAGGTGGTCAGCGTAGGGCATCTGCTTTAGGCCTGTGATTCTTTTAGTGAGGTATTTATGTGGCCTTTCCAGCTGTTGCAGATGTCTTGTGAGGTACATACCGAATGGGGCATTGTATTCTATAATGGGTCTAATGAGGGATGAGTACAGTGGGACAATGACCTCCTTTTTTCTGAGTGAAAAGCCCTTAGTGATGAGGTGTGCCACATAGAAGGATTTCCTGAGTGTTGTGGCAATGTGGTTATCAAAGGTGAGACCACTGTCCGCCTGTGTCCCTAAGTTTCTCATCACATTTTGGTGTTTAGTGTACTGCCACCTATGTGGTAATTCATGGGTACATGTTTTTCCCAAAGTGGATAACTATATATTTCTTGGCATTAAGCCCAGACAGAGTACATGACATCAAAGGCACTTTCCTATGTGGACAGTGCAGGTTTTGTGAATATATTAATTATTGTACTGATGATTTTATACATCCCAATACAGGTAGAGCTTATAGATTTACTGTTAAGGCAGACTGTAGTACCAAGCATATAGCTTACTCGGCTAAATGTCTCTGTTGCAAGTGGTTTTATTTTGGCAAAACAGATCGTTCGTTAAGAGAACACATCAGGGAACATCTATACACTGTACGCACTAGGAACACCACTAGTGCTATTGCCAGATATGTAAATAATACTATCGAACAGCATCATTTTAAGTTTAGGGTTATTGAGGTTTTTAGGGAAACTGTTAGATTGGGAAATGTAGAGAACAGAACTGAGGATGCAGAACTTCGATGGATATTGCGGCTGAGAGCCAATAAGGGAGCAGGGCTTAATGGGGTTGTTTCTATCAAACCAGTATTAAAAGCTAGGAGGATACATAAATAAATAATACAATGAGGTGTCCATAGAGGAGACATTTGTAGTTGAATGTTTTATTTAATGTGTTACTGTTGTATGAAATGTTTTACTGTTGCTTTAAGATCTGTTTTGATGATGACGTCATTACAGAGAAACGTTTTAGGTATGGATGCTTCTGTATGTGGCTGAATGTGAAGTAAGTCATTTTATTGGATGATTTTATTTAAATTTAATGTATTAATGTCATGAGGTTTTTTTATATTAGATGGTCTGAAGAAGCCACATCATTGTGGTGAAAGCACTTGCCTGTATTAAATTAAAGTTTTTATCATATGGTAGCCGTGCCTCGTACTGTCATTTTTGTTTATTTATTTCTACTTGTTCTTTTTATTGATGGCAGTTCATTCACTCGTAGGCTTATTTGTGTTATTTGTTTCAGCAATACAGCTGTAGTCCAAAGACCCATACAGTCATTATTAGGTCTCAGAGACAGTTTAAGAATGAATTTGATATCTTTTACCAAAGAGGTTCATCATATAAGCACGTCCCAGTTTGAGTTTCACTGATACTATTTTCTCAGAGTATGCAGATGTTTTCGATAACAAGTTAAGCAAACTTCCAGTTGTCTATTCTATGAAGTTAAACGAAGAAGTCAGTCCAGTGCTCAGACCAGCAAGAAGAGTTTCAAGTCAAAACTCAGTTGGATAAAGTGGTGCAGCAACGTGTAATTTGTCCAGTTACAGAACCAACTGAATGGGTGTCGTTTATGGTTGCAGCTCATAAAAAAGGCTCAGATGAAATCAGAATATGCATTTACCCAAGAAATTTGAATAAAGCATTAAAAAGACCTAATCAACCTATGCCAACAGTTGAGGAAGTCGCAGCCTTAATACTGAATGCCACTGTTTTTTTCTGTCTTGGATGCAAAGAGTTCATTTTGGCAAGTGATGCTAGATCACAAATCTTCATTACTGACTACACTAAGTACCCCATTTGGAAGATATACATTTCTCATGATGCCATTTGGGATAAATTCTGAAAGTGAAATCTTTCAGCATGCAATGTAGCAAGATTTTTCAGGTTATCCATGTGCTATAATAGCACATCATTTATTGGTCGGAGGCAATGCTAAAGGAAAGCATGACAGAAACCTCAGGAAAGTTCTAGAGAGTGCACATAAAGTGACTTTAAAGCTCAGTCCTCGGAAGTACAAAGTCAGACTACCAGAAGTTACATATGTAGGTTATTTATTTACTAGCACTGGTTTGAGACCTGACCCATCCAAGCAATAAACCATTCTTGAGATGTCAGCATCAGATAATGTTCAAGCTCTACAACATTTTCTTGGTATGGCGAACTATTTAGGCAAGTTTATACCAGACTTCAGTGAGTTGACAGTGCCTTAAAGAGAGCTGATACACAGAGATGTTACATGGTCTTGGCTAGAACAGTACCAGAGAGCATTTGATGATCTTAAGCAAAAAATTGCTAGTCCACCTACATTAAGATACTATGACGTCAACAAAGCAGTAACTCTTTCCTGTGATGCTTCAAAATTTGGTCTTGGTGCAGTTAGTCTTCAAGAGAACAGACCAGTAGCCTATGCATCTATAACTCTTACCCAAATTGAGATGCAGTATGCTCAAACTGAGAAGGCCCTTTTGGCAATTGTATTTCATGTTCAAAATTTCATGATTATATTTATGGTGGAGCTATCCAGATTGAAACTGATCATCAACCTCTTGTTACTATTTTAAGGAAGCCTATGCATTCAGCTTCAGCAAGATTACAAGGAATAATGCTTAAATTGCAAAAGTACGATTTCAAAATGGTCTACACAAAAGGTAAACTTCTTTATCTGGCTGATACCTTATCTAGATCACCTAGAAATACAATGGAAAAGCTTGATGCAGAGAATTTTGACTTTGATGTTATGGAAGTGTGTAATTTTTCTACCACAAGACTTGATGAGCTGAGAGATTATTCAAAGACTGAGCCTGTTTTGCGAAAGCTCAATCACCACATCCAGGTAGGATGGCCGTCAAAACAATCTAGTGTACCACCAGAAGTGCAACCGTATTTCCCTTACAGAGATGAAATGTTGATGGAAGATGACATTATTTTCATAGGCCCTAAAATGGTTCCTGCTTCCTTACAATGCGAATATATCCAGATTTTGCATCGTGGCCATCTACCAAAAGAAGGGCGAGAGGACTAGTATTTTGGCCTTCTCTAGTAAAAGACATTGATAAAGTACTCTCTACTTGTTCAGTATGCAATAATACTAAATTGCATCTGCAAAGAGAAACAGTTCAGCTAAGTCAAGTTCCTAAACTACCTTGGTCAACAGTAGCCACTGATATATTTGAGTGGAATAATCACCCTTACTTAGTGTTAGTAGACTCTTATTCTAATTGGTTTGAGATCGATTTACTACCTAACCTAATGTCCGCTACTGTTATTACTAAGTTGAAATGTCATTTCTCAGTACATGGAAGCCCACAGAAGCTTATGTCTGACAATGGTACTCAATTTACAAGTCAATTGTTTCAGAATTTTGCAAAAGAACGAGACTTTGTACATGTCACCAGCAGTCCAGAATACCCACCGTCAAATGATCAAAGAACGAGACTTTGTACATGTTACCAGCAGTCCAGAATACCCACCGTCAAATGATCAAAGAACGAGACTTTGTACATGTTACCAGCAGTCCAGAATACCCACCGTCAAATGATCTAGCTGAACGTGCAGTGCAGAGTGCAAAGCAATTACTAGAAAAGTCAAAGCGTGATAATACCGATGTCTTTTTAAACATACTCAGTCTCAGAAACATATCCCATGATGGTATGCTTGGCTCACCTGTTCAGAGACTTCTACCTAGGCAAACCAGAACAACAGTGCCTATGACTTCCAGTTTGTTGGGCCTAAGGCTACAAACAACAGAACAATCAAAGCCCAAATTATTCAGAAAGCATTCTTTTCAGAAGTCCAGCTATGATAAATCGAGCATATTTCTTCTTTCATTGAAAGAAGAAGAGACAGTTAGGATACAAATGTTGAAAGTTTTCAACCAGACTGGTCAAGTAACAGGTATATGCACAGAGCCGAGATCCTACTATGTGGAATTTGAGGGTGTGGAGTACAGGAGAAATCACAGACGTCTTCTTCCTGTATCAGAATCGATATCACAGCATTGTTTCTATGATACACACTCTAGATCTCAGAGCAATCCAGACAACGTTCCTGTTGCAGAACGTGTCTTAACTTCTACTTCCATTACTGATGATGTTCCTGATGTCCTCAAAGTTGAGCATTCAGCAGAGACGAAACTGGTTACTGTACCTAAGTCTAATTTCTATATCACATGTTTTGGCCATGTTTCCAGACCTAGTGTGAAATACACAGCAACCTGGACATGATTGTATGTATGTATCTAGTTCTGTATAAATGCATGTCAAAGAATTATTATACCAAACGCATGTCAATCAATGTCATCAATAATGCATGACCCATTTCTCAAAGATGGAGGATGTAGAACAGTGTGTGTGGTGTACCTTTAAGCATTTCCAAGGACTGAACGTGCATATAAAATAGCAAGCACATGCTAGCTTTGAGAGTGCAGTCAGAGAGTGAAAATGCATGAGAGAAATAGTCAGTTTGTTTATAAGTTAATCTAAGTTAAAGTTACTAAGTCTTATTTCTGATGTGTTTGCATATAATAAACCTGCTTAAACCAAACCCACACATGTTTGTCTGTTTCATTCTGACTGGACGAATGACATAAATGTTCTAAAAAAAAAGGATAAATAGAAAAGGAGATTATGGACACCCTTGTCTAGTTCTAGTTAAGGAGTACAATGCACTTTGATGCAAAATGTATTTATCCCAAAACTGGAATATGGATTACTCATACTTAACATGCACAAAGCTCAAAACACCAGCATCATTTAGTCAACTGTCAATTCAGTCTGTCAGTTTGTCTGCTTAGCACCTCGCTATGAGCACCAGCTGTTTCGAATCCTAAAGTCAGTTATGTAACCATTCCAACTACAGCGACTCTTCTCTCTACACATCCCCACCAAATCCTCCACATACGCTATTACCTTCTCATATAAAACATCAAAATGAGACCCTCCCACTACAACCTGAGAAACCAAGATAATACTGCTCTTGTACTAATCAGGACCATCTTAATACTAATTAATAATAATAATAATAATAATAATAATAATAATAATAATAATAACTATTTGTCAACCAGGTAGGCCCCACTGGACACACACCCCAGGATACAGCAAGCTCTGCACGGCATGCAGGAATAGTGCAAGAACTGCTACAAGCAATATGGCTGCCGTGCGATCCAGGAATAAGCTCCCAGGATGTGCATGAGTGCTCCTGCACTTTTCCTGCATGGACACAGCTCCTGTATGCAAATTACCCCATTTGCAGGTGAAAACCATGCAAATGAGGTGAATTTGCAATCCAGGAAGCTGGCAGCCGGCCATGCAAGAACAGTGTAATCTGCAGAAATGTACTTGGTTAGTAACCAAATACATTTCTGAAAACTACAAAATGGAGCCATGACGGCTCCAAATAAAGAGTGTATATAATGTATAAAGCATGCCAATGGCCAAATATATGGCCATTGACATGGAAAAAAACTGAAAAAAAAACTTTTTTTTTTTTTTGGCTGATTTCGACTGTTTAAACGTAGGACAGCGGCTCGCAAATGGGATTGGCCCGAAATAAGAAAAAAAACCTTGAAATAAGCATTCTATCCAAAATCATAATTTTGCCATTATGTTCAATGGCAGGCAGAAGACAACATGGCCAGTGAACAGTGGTTGCTAAGGGGGAAGGCTCAGTGTCAGACTTGTAACTAGGCATTAGCAGGCAATCCTATGCAAATGAGGGGAATGATACAAAATCCCAGATCCCCCCTCATGGCTAGCCTGCACCCAACTGTGTAGGTGCAGGAAGATCATGGTGAAAGCCTAAGAGCTAGCTGATATCATAGAGGGGTGTGACAGGCATACTGTAAGTTTATTGGAGCCCTGTGGCTTGGGTTTGCCCTTAGCTTAGCAGAGCTAAGCAAGGGTGTGTGTCTGAAGCTGACAAACACTCTTTACATTGCCTAAGCGGGTGTGAGTGCTGCGCACTGTGTTTTAAAGAAAAAAAAAAAGTAAACCAGGAAATAGCAGCTCTGTGCACATCTGAGCATTGTGCTTGTGTGGTGCACCTTGGGGCTTAAACAGGAAGGCAATGGGAAGGGAAAACAGCAGTAGGAAGGTAATCAAGGAGAACTAGCATAGCTGGCAGGTGAAATGTATCAGAATCAGCCAATTACACAGGCAGTAGCCCAACCCAGCACACCACTATAAACTATGCAAAAACCTTTCCCTCTGCTGTTTTTTTCCCACAAACTCTACACCACCAGTGCACACAAGCGGGAAGATTTTACCAAACAAAAGCAACACAATGATAGGGGCTGCATTAGCTCTCATAAATCAACATGTGGAAGAGGCTGAGGGTGGTGAGGATGAGAATGCTGACAACCAACCTACAGTGAGGAGAAGGAGAAGAGTGTACAAACCCAGGGTAACCTACCAGGGGCTACATGAGCTGGAGATAGTGGAGCGCTATAGGGTGAACAGGGATCTCCTACAGCAAATTGTTGAGCTGTGCCAGCCACACCTAACACACAGAACCAACAGAGGGGAATCCATCCCAGTGGATACCAAGGTATGTGTAGGTCTAAGAATACTAGCCACAGGTACCTTCCAAAAGCCAACTGGGGATATCATGGGGATCTCACAGGCATCACCATCCAGGGTACTCCACCAGTTCCTGGATGCCATGTCAGCACATGCCAGTGAACACGTATATTTCCACAACAGCCATGAGACATTGACCAGTAATATGCATCTCTTCCATTAAACAGCAGAATACCCTGAGTTAGTGGCTGCTATACACTGCACGCACATATGCATCAAAGCACCACTCGGTGAGCAGGGTAGGGTATACATCAACTGCAAGGGCTCCCTTTCTATCAACTGCCAGGTCATGTGTGATGCCTAGGGCATTATAATGAATGTGTGTGCTGGCTGCCCTGGAAGCTATCACGATTCCCACATCTGGCATATGATGCATCTCTACCAGAGATTTGCCAGTGAAGACATCCCTTATAGCCACTTAGTGGGGGATGCTGGATACGCACTGGAGCCATGGCTGATGACACCCATCAAAAATGCACACACACCTGAACAAGAACTACATAACGAGGCACACACACAGACCAGAATCATAATAGAGTGTGGGATGCTCAAGTCATGGTTCTGGTGCCTGGACATATCCGCTAGAGCCTTGCAGTATTCACCAGCTACATGTACCCAAATTGTCATTGTATGTGCCATGCTACACAATATGATCCTGCAGAAACAGCTGCAGCAGGAACAGCATGGGGTAGGGCCACAAACCCCCCCATCTTTGTCAAGGCCTGCACAAGAACAGAGTGACTCGGAGGAGGAACAACTTGAGCCTGGCCCAGTAGGCAGAAGGAGGCATGTCCAGTATGCCCAGGCCGTGGCAAAGAGGCAACGCATTGCACATACACTGACATGGTAGGAACCTAGGGAATGACACCTCTCTCTGACTCACACATACAGTAAAAGGGATGCCAAACATGGTACTGCCTGTGTTTAACCATGTATAGGGGTGTACTATGTGCAACTGACATAGACAGCCCTCCAGCACCATCCTCAATACTGGCACAGCCACAGGGTAAGTCACTCTCCTTATCAATTTCCGAATGGAGTAGTATGTTTTGTTACGTGTATCTATGGTATGGATGTGAGCATGCAATGGAATCAGGTGGCTAAATGGGATGCCAGCATATAGTAGACACCTATAGTAGCAGCATGAAATCTTTAACAAATACTTGTGTCACCATAGTAGCTAGTAATAGACAAGGTGAAAAAACTCATTGCAGGAAATGTGGTGGGACACACACATGCCAGTCAGGGAGGCTCACATACCCAACAAAAGTCTCAGCCAGCAGGACAGGCATAGACAAACACAAACATAGGCTGTGCTAAGGTCTCTGATTGATGGCTATGGAGAACATCACCCCTCCAGACCTACACAGACAGACTACAACAGATCAGGCAGTGGGATGTTAGTTTTGAAGGGTAAGATGTCTGAACCTGAAATGTAGGTCAATCAAACCTAAGACCTGTAGTACACTGATATGCCTCTAGTCAGCATGATAGGTCAGAATACAGAATGAAATGGAGTACCTGACATACCAGTACAGTCTTAGCAAATGTGTACAAGTGTCAGGTGTGCCCCCACCATCCTATATAGAAATGTAGTAACATGTATGTGTAGGTATAATAACAGTGGAGCACAGATTACCTAGGTTGGCCAAAGTAGCGGGATACATTGTAGCATGTGTATAATATGCAGGGCTGTGTGTGTTAGGTTGGTGTGTTGTATATTGTGTGAAAGTGGTCAGTATGTAGGCATGGTGGTTTGTCCTGGTGGCCATTGGCCAGTACTGCCAATGACAGGGCCAGGTTCTCACAACTGCAGTGCCAAAAACAATGCCTCCAAGCAAAACACATTCCACCAATACACCATAGTAAATGTTTGGAAGTAATATCTGTCACCATCTGAAAGATGGACATGGCGTGAATGTGGGCCCAGACATACAAACAGTACACAGGTGGAAGTACCTCAGACAGACCGTGTATAATATATTGCTGTCAGATAGACACACCTTTGGAATTGTACATACAGATTAGCAGCACATTAGTTGGCTTTGTAGTATGAAATATATACCGATGTCATCTGGCCAAACACTGACAGGCCACAAAGGTCACAGGTATGAAGTATTGAGATGTTGCTGATGTCCCTGCACAAGCCAGCATAAGTGGAATGCCCCATGAATATCTGTGAGTCAGATGCAAGTAGTGTCCATAGCACACATGCACCCAGCTCACCTCCACCATCACACACAGGTACCTCTGTGGTCTTACTCCTGTTGTTGAGAATGAGTACAATATGACCCCCACCTCTGTATGGCAATAGCCAAAGAATGCAGCATGCAGAACAGGTGTCCCATGCAGGTTTGTCCGTAGCTGTAAGCAGCACCCTGCCTGCATCCACACCACTGGATCAATAATGATAGAAAGTATTGGCATTAGCACCTTGCACACCTACCATGTCACCCCAGGGGAATATAGTGTCTTGCAGTCTCAGACTGTAGTAGTGACACAATGCAACGACCTGATGCAGCTGGCCTGCATCACTACCAAATGGCATACTCTGCCAAAGGCCTGTGGCTCACTCATACTGGCAATGTATGTTATGTCATGGACTCCCAAATAACAACATAACATAGTCCACAGAACCCAAATGCAAGGCCATGTTGACATATCCCAGTAACATGTCCACTATGTCCTACTGCATGAACTGTGGACCAACTTTACTGCTGGCATGAGGAGATAACTATCTTATCTTATCAGATAATGTGTGCATAATGTTTGGAAGAGGATAGAATAATAGAGGGGGGTAGGAGCATGGACGACATGGAGTGTGTGAAGTCTGAAACTCAGCCGTGTGCACATACTATCCCTGGCTGCAAACACAGGAATGGGTGGCTACAAACCTGCTCATACACCACAATGTGAAGGGGTAATGTCCAGAAATATGACCCCTGCCTCTGGGGTAACCTGTGTGAATCTTTACAGCTGTGAGGTATGGCCACAGCAGGATATGGCCATACTGTCACGTTGATGGATGTACAAGCATGGGATCCTCAGCCACCACTATATCAATGTGTTGAACCATTTACACAGACCCATCTATAAGTGTCTGCAGCTTCCCCTCAAGAATGCCATGACTGTGCAAGAATATGTAGGCTGCAGACCACAATACCGGACACAGTTACATTCACCCTGTGTTCCCCAAGACATTACTGCAAGTAATTTTGTATACTTGATGGTACTTGACATAAAACATCACAGTGTAAAGCAGTACATATGTCTGAATATCTCTGCTAACACCAAGACCATGTAGCAGAAGCAGCATAGACACAATTACCTACAGTAACCCACTATCCTTTGCCCATTTCGACCCCATATTGTCAACTGATCTTACAGATAACCTGCAGAAACAAGTTGCTAGCTACAGGTGTAGAAAACAAAAGCCTGCACTGGAGTACAACCTACCTGGAATGGATTCACACATTCAATAAAGAAGGTCATACTGGGCATGCTCCCACACAAAGTCCATGCCTGACAACAAAATACTGAAAGGTCATACTGGGCATGCTCCCACACTTAAAGAAATGAAGCCCATGTCTGGCAACAACAGTGGACTATACATATCTGACAGTCACAGATGTTGGTGCACACACTCCTCAGTACACACCAGTCATGCTTTGCACATACATTGGATAGGAATACACACATATATCCAAGGACAACTCACTATAATAGGCAAAATAGATGTGTGGAAGAGAGTGACAGGCAGTGACAAAGAGCCTCCCATCACGAGGCCTGTCCCACCCAGCACACATCCAATTGGCTAAAACTATGTGATGTGCAAATATCAATCATTGTAGATATTTGCTTCTGGTATCCCTCAGCACTATAGTGTCTGGGGTGCTTGTGATAACTGTCTAACATGACTGTACAAGTCAGTAGTCATCTAGCAGTTGTACACATGTACCTGTAAAATATAAACATGTGTGTGCCTGAGTGTTGCATGTCTGCTTCCAGATGAATGGGTTATGGCCCATGCACACACACTGCACTCCCTATTGCCCTACTATGGCAAGCCTGCTGATGTCTTCACCTTGAAATACACCTTTGGGGAAGGAGTAGCTCTATAAGCTTTGTGATGCATGCTATAACTGCATAATGCTATAGTGTGATGTACTAGTTAGGTAAGAAGTCTAATCCCAGACATGGCAACTCTGCATTTGTCTGTGTAGGAATCAATGCTTTTGAGGCCATTCACACTCACTACAATTTCAAATGCCCTACTTTGGCAGGGCTGCTGATGTCATTCACTTTGAAATACACCTTTGGGGAAGGAATAGCACAATAAGCTTCATGGCACATCCTATAACTGTAATAACCTGTAAAGCTGTAATGTGATGTACTAGTTAGGTAGGAGTTCTAATCCCAGACATAGCAAATGTGAAACTCTGCGTGTGTGTGTGTGTGTGTGTGTGTGTGTGTGTGTGTGTGTGTGTGTGTGTGTGTGTGTGTGTGTGTGTAGGTATCAATGAATGTTTTTGTGGTCATTCACAGTCACTAGGTACTCCTAAAAATGGAGAACATCAATATCTGTGCAGTAACAGGGACCTGATCCAAGGCTCCAGAAGCACTCCTGCAATACCAGGTACAGCTCTCACCACACCTGTCGGCCACCAAACCAGGGCCAAAACAATAAAGGTGGTGGAGTGTCCATATTCACCAAGGATATTCACACCACCAGGCTACTTGCCCAACAGAATGTGTCTGAAATACCTCTGGTGCAACTAACACTAGGTCAGACTGCAATCCAAATTGTATAGCTTGCTGCAGATCCCCCATCATGCCCCAAGATTCCCACTACACCTTTTGAAACATACTGGGAAATATTATGATACAACTAAGCACCCTAATACTGGGTGACTTACACTACCCTGCCGTTAACTGGAAAAAGTATTTGTGTACCAACATGTGTGCCCAACGGTTCTTGGAAGTCATAATTCCCAATGCCCTGGATCAAGTAACCCATAGTCTCACCAGGTGCTCAAATATCCTATACCTGGACATTACCAACATGGAAAATCAATGGTCCACACCTATGGTCATCCCATCAGTGGTCAGGTTTTCCCATAAGCTAATCACCCTTAACATCCACACCCCCCCACACCCCAGTAAGGAAACCTCCATAACACACATCTTCAAAGCAAAACGTTATGCTACACATGTCAGACGTGACTAACATCATAACACCCATGCAGATGGGAACTGAAAGAATGACTGCTGAATCATACATGAAGGCACTGTATGAGCACATCCACTCGTGCATGAATTGTGCCATCCAATATAGAACCAAGATGCTCGCCACCAAGAAAAGGAAACCAATGTTGTGGCCCCCTGCTATAAACATACTGTACAACAAAAGGAAGAAACTGTTGCAGAAATAGAGGAATTTCCAGGATGCAAAATACTCCCTTACCAGACACAGTAAGAAGCTGAGATCCCACATAGCATCCACCAAAGATAGTTACGAACATAATATAGCCAAAGATGCCAAAGACAACTGCAAGTCATTCCATAGCTATGTCAGGAATCTAAATGGCAATGCAAAGATCTGCTCTAAGCTACAACAGGATGGTATTAAATATACTGTTCCCACCCCCAAAAGGGTCCATCTCAACACTGAAGTATTGACAGATTCTGGTAATAACAGCCACACAGGTAAAAAACACACTCTGCAGAGCTACGACAACAGCAGCCATGGGACCAGTCAACATCCCAGGCTGTGTACTATATGAACTACAAAATCAACTGGCACCTCACCTATGTGCCATGTCTAATCAGGCCTCATGCCCACTGAGTAGCGCACAGCTCCAGTTATCCCAGTCCACAAAGGGGGATCCACCTTGGATCCTGGGAACTACAGGCCCATCAGTATGATGTGCCTGATCTGCAAGGCCATGGAATGTATTATCATGGAAATGAAAACAAAGACATTGGCAATCTGCAAACACTGGACCCCAATCAGGTTGGGTTTGTGAAGGGCCGATCATGTCACCTCAAGCTGATTGACAACTTTGAATCAGTCTTCAGAGCTGTGGATAAGGGTGAGGTGGTTCACACAGCCTGTCCGGACCTCGCCAAGACCTTCAACACCATTCCCCAATCTGGAATCATATACACAATATTGGACTCTTTACAGGCGGTTCTTAGATGATATAGTTATTTTTTGGACTGGGGGTAGTGAGAAATTTTTGGAATTCATGAATTATATACAGAACACTACCAATTTCTTAAAATTCACGTATACCACGTCCACAGATAGGTTACAATTTTTGGACGTTGAAATATACAAGAACGTGAATAACAGGGATTTCGAAACCAAGGTTTTTAGAAAAAACACCTTCTGTAATTCCTATTTACATTTCACTAGCGCGCACCCCCCGCATTGCAAAAAGAATATTGTCAAGGGACAATTTGTGAGGGGGTGTCGTATGACTAGTAAAGATGATGATTTTTTTAAGGAATGTAATACACTGGAGGGAATGTTTTTAGCCAGGGGCTATCCATCTGAATTTATTTCTAGAACTAGAAAAGAGGTAGAGGAAAATAGACCAGGTAAATACAAACCAATAAAAGGTACAGAATTAACTACAAATGATGATAATTTGCCATCTCTTATTAACTATAATAAAACCAATGAAGTTAATGATGGACAGTATAATTCAGCGTTGGTGATGGAGTTTAATAATTTGAACATCAAAGTAAGAAAGATTTTTCAGAAAGAATGGAGCAATTTTGTCTCATTCACTGACATTCTGAATAATAAGAAAGAGATGCCTAAAGTTGTGTATAAAAATGGTAGAAGTATTAAAATCTGTTGGAAAATAATAAAGTAAGTAATAACAATGAAATATCTATGAAAATGTTACTATGTGACAAAAATAGAAAATATGGAACATATCAATGTGGACACTGCAATCAGTGCCCACATATTAGTAACAGAATGGAAATATTGGTGCCAACAAGGGACATTAACATTACTGCCTCTGGATATTTTAACTGTGACACACAAGGTGTGGTGTATTTAGCTATGTGTTTGGAATGTAAGTCATATTATGTGGGGAAGACGGAGAGCATTAAAGAAGAGAATTTATGAGCATACTTATGAAATATCTAAGAAAAAAGAAACAAATGCTCTGTTCAAACACACGCTAGATTGTAATAATGCCAGATTCACCTTCTTTGTATTGGAACAGGTTAAAAAAGAAATAAGAGGAGGCCTTTGGGAAGAAAAGTTAGAATTTAAAGAGCTCTGGTGGCAGATTTTATTAGATGCAACTAATTCCCCAGGGCTTAATGATCATATTTCTTTAACTTCCGTGTTAAAATTAAGAGCAGCCAAAATTTAATTTTATCAGCAATTGCTCTTCAGGAACAGCAGATGGTGCTATTAGGTTAGGAAGGAATTCTTAGGAAACAAAAAGTTGAAAGGGTTTTAAATGAATAAATATTTAGTAGTTTTTATTAACATGTGTATTTATGTATTTAATGTGTTTTTAAATAACTTATTGAATGATTATGAATTTTAAACTAATGAGGAATGGTGTCTTTTTAAAGCTGAACATTGAAGTGTGTTTTTAGCAATTTTAAATGAGCCTTGCAAGCAGATGTTTTTAATGTTAATTATTCATCTAATGAACTTTATTGGTTGGTACAGACCACATGAGAGTATATTAGGTGCTTTCAAACATTATTTGTTAGTCTGATGAAGTCTTACATGTTTGTGGAGACGAAAACGCACTTGTGTACTTTAATAGCGTTTACGTTTGCTGTGATTTGTTTCTTGTACCTGTAATAAAGTGAGTTGGTCATCGCTGGTGGACTGCTTCCGTGATTTTGGATTTATTGGCTTTGAATTTTGAATTTGGCGCCTTTTTGGTTTTTTGTTTGTTACGGCGCTATACCATGGATAGCAGTGCTACGGCTTTGAACCGGGAGGACTTGGGACAGTCCCGGAAATTAATAGGTCAGCTAACCGAGTTGGTCGAACTACTCACCCCACTCTGTTCGGTTCTGGTTGCTACAAAAAGAAACTACGAGGGAGATGGTACATCCGAATGGACGGAGGAAGCAGGGCATTCCAAAAACAAGAGGAAAAGACATAATTTTGAAAGGAGCCCTGGGCGGACGGAGGAAGCGGAACCGAATGGTAGCAATTTCGATCCTGCAAACACACCTATGGTTTTACAAAGATCTGGAGAACGTATGAGTAGCAACGAGAGTCGGGGTTTAACTGACCGGAATCGCAAGAGTAATTGTTCAGGCTTAAAAGCCTCAGGTACTGTTCCCACCATTACTGATAATTTTGACATATTAGAATGGTTAAAAAATCCTATGGACACTAAATTGTACAGAGCAGAAGAAGGTGCACCAGTGGATGGTGACTCTTATGCTATGAAAGTTAACAAATTATCTGGTTTGATGTATAGATACAAATCAATGAATATAGAAAATTGTTATCTTAAGGAATGTATTAAACAAAAAATAGTACCAAACGGTTTAAGGGTCTGGAAATACCCTAATAATGTGGAACCCGGTACATCATTCCATACTGAACTTGTGAATGTATTTAATGAATGTGGTATCAGTATATTGAGGCTCATTATAAAAGAAAATAATAGAAAATTAGAAAGTTTGGAACAGGAAATTACAGTCCTGGATGATTTTATTAAAAAGGATATGCTGTTTGAAGTTAAAAAAAGAAAAAGAAAAATATTTTAGTATAGGGTCAGAAGTGGATGCTAAATGTTCCGTTTTAGAACAAAGAAAAGTTAAGAAACTAAGGAGAGATATTGAGGAATATCAGAATGATGTTAGTTACCCTAAGCCACCTGCTACAAAATGGGAACACAATAGCAGAGTAGGCTATAAGAAGAGTAACATTAGGAATGATTCTAGTAATATTCCTGAGGAAGAATATGGGTGGATTAATTACGATACTGAATTTCCACCATTAAATGGAACAAAGCACCATGTAAATAACAATAGGTATCAACATTTTCAATGGAGGGGAGAGAGAAGGGGGAGAGGGAGATATTAGATACAGTTACTAATACCCTTGTACCCACCCATATCTATTCCCCTAAGGAGACGGAAATTTTGACATGACAAGTGAGCCCTGATACTAGCTCAACAGTGGAGGATGAGTTACATACAGGCATCCTACATACAGGAACTACATACTCACTTGATAATTTTTCTATTTATAATTTCAGTAATATTTGCATTAATAAAACACATTTTGATGTTTTAAGTAAAGGATTCAAATTCATTCCTAATATGAAAGGTGACCTGGTTCAGTCCTTAATAGACATGAAGTTGTTCTTAAGGAAAGTGAATCTTCGTGTCACACTACCCCCCAGGGTGTTGGATGCAGGCCGCCAGGAAAATATGCTCATCAGGAAAAGTATATTTAATCCCCCATATCACCCCCAGATTAGAAACCTTGACCTGATATTAGAGAAGAAAATTAGAGAGGAATATAAGTTTGTGGAGAAAGAATACAACATCACAAAGGAAGAATATAAAACATTGAATGAGTTAAGGTTTAATAATCAAGTCAGGATTATGAAACCTGACAAAGGGGGAGGGGTGGTTATAATGGAAAACATTATCTATGATGGTAAAATGAATACGATCTTAGGTGATGGTAATAAATACAGAATAGTTTCCTTAAATGAAGTACAACTTGCTTACCAAAAAATAGATAATATCTTAGACAATTTGCTACTGGAAGGCATAATAGATGTTAAATTACATCAGTTCTTGTATGTACCTAAACCTAGGATACCCATTATTTTTGGGATACCGAAGGTACATAAGAATGTTAGTGACCCACCGTTAAGACCGATAGTTTCAGCGGACGGTTCCAAGACTACCAGTTTGGCCAAATATGTGGATATAACAGCAAAGCATATTTGTGCCACGAACAAATATATACTGAAGGATTCCTGGGACCTATTGAGGGACATTAAGTCTGAGTTATTTTCAAATGATCTCATTTTTGTGACAATTGATGTCATTGATTTATTCTCATGCATACCCCACTATGAAGGCATGAGGTTATTTGAGGATATGATTTTTCTTGACAAAAAATTGTCACATTTGGAGAAGAATGCAGTGGTAGCATTGGTTGATGTTGTACTAAGGAACAACTTTATGGTTTTCAATGATGAGTATTACCAGCAAATTAGCAGAGTAGCAATGGGTGCGGCCTGCGCACCCACATATGCTAACATTGTGTTAGCAGCCTGGGAGTCCAACTTTGTCCACAATTCAGGATATACACAATATTGGACTCTTTACAGGCGGTTCTTAGATGATATAGTTATTTTTTGGACTGGGGGTAGTGAGAAATTTTTGGAATTCATGAATTATATACAGAACACTACCAATTTCTTAAAATTCACGTATACCACGTCCACAGATAGGTTACAATTTTTGGACGTTGAAATATACAAGAACGTGAATAACAGGGATTTCGAAACCAAGGTTTTTAGAAAAAACACCTTCTGTAATTCCTATTTACATTTCACTAGCGCGCACCCCCCGCATTGCAAAAGAATATTGTCAAGGGACAATTTGTGAGGGGGTGTCGTATGACTAGTAAAGATGATGATTTTTTTAAGGAATGTAATACACTGGAGGGAATGTTTTTAGCCAGGGGCTATCCATCTGAATTTATTTCTAGAACTAGAAAAGAGGTAGAGGAAAATAGACCAGGTAAATACAAACCAATAAAAGGTACAGAATTAACTACAAATGATGATAATTTGCCATCTCTTATTAACTATAATAAAACCAATGAAGTTAATGATGGACAGTATAATTCAGCGTTGGTGATGGAGTTTAATAATTTGAACATCAAAGTAAGAAAGATTTTTCAGAAAGAATGGAGCAATTTTGTCTCATTCACTGACATTCTGAATAATAAGAAAGAGATGCCTAAAGTTGTGTATAAAAATGGTAGAAGTATTAAAAATCTGTTGGAAAATAATAAAGTAAGTAATAACAATGAAATATCTATGAAAATGTTACTATGTGACAAAAATAGAAAATATGGAACATATCAATGTGGACACTGCAATCAGTGCCCACATATTAGTAACAGAATGGAAATATTGGTGCCAACAAGGGACATTAACATTACTGCCTCTGGATATTTTAACTGTGACACACAAGGTGTGGTGTATTTAGCTATGTGTTTGGAATGTAAGTCATATTATGTGGGGAAGACGGAGAGAGCATTAAAGAAGAGAATTTATGAGCATACTTATGAAATATCTAAGAAAAAAGAAACAAATGCTCTGTTCAAACACACGCTAGATTGTAATAATGCCAGATTCACCTTCTTTGTATTGGAACAGGTTAAAAAAGAAATAAGAGGAGGCCTTTGGGAAGAAAAGTTAGAATTTAAAGAGCTCTGGTGGCAGATTTTATTAGATGCAACTAATTCCCCAGGGCTTAATGATCATATTTCTTTAACTTCCGTGTTAAAATTAAGAGCAGCCAAAATTTAATTTTATCAGCAATTGCTCTTCAGGAACAGCAGATGGTGCTATTAGGTTAGGAAGGAATTCTTAGGAAACAAAAAGTTGAAAGGGTTTTAAATGAATAAATATTTAGTAGTTTTTATTAACATGTGTATTTATGTATTTAATGTGTTTTTAAATAACTTATTGAATGATTATGAATTTTAAACTAATGAGGAATGGTGTCTTTTTAAAGCTGAACATTGAAGTGTGTTTTTAGCAATTTTAAATGAGCCTTGCAAGCAGATGTTTTTAATGTTAATTATTCATCTAATGAACTTTATTGGTTGGTACAGACCACATGAGAGTATATTAGGTGCTTTCAAACGTTATTTGTTAGTCTGATGAAGTCTTACATGTTTGTGGAGACGAAAACGCACTTGTGTACTTTAATAGCGTTTACGTTTGCTGTGATTTGTTTCTTGTACCTGTAATAAAGTGAGTTGGTCATCGCTGGTGGACTGCTTCCGTGATTTTGGATTTAATAGTTACGAACATAATATAGCCAAAGATGCCAAAGACAACTGCAAGTCATTCCATAGCTATGTCAGGAATCTAAATGGCAATGCAAAGATCTGCTCTAAGCTACAACAGGATGGTATTAAATATACTGTTCCCACCCCCGAAAGGGTCCATCTCAACACTGAAGTATTGACAGATTCTGGTAATAACAGCCACACAGGTAAAAAACACACTCTCCAGAGCTACGACAACAGCAGCCATGGGACCAGTCAACATCCCAGGCTGTGTACTATATGAACTACAAAATCAACTGGCACCTCACCTATGTGCCATGTCTAATCAGGCCTCATGCCCACTGAGTAGCGCACAGCTCCAGTTATCCCAGTCCACAAAGGGGGATCCACCTTGGATCCTGGGAACTACAGGCCCATCAGTATGATGTGCCTGATCTGCAAGGCCATGGAATGTATTATCATGGAAATGAAAACAAAGACATTGGCAATCTGCAAACACTGGACCCCAATCAGGTTGGGTTTGTGAAGGGCCGATCATGTCACCTCAAGCTGATTGACAACTTTGAATCAGTCTTCAGAGCTGTGGATAAGGGTGAGGTGGTTCACACAGCCTGTCCGGACCTCGCCAAGACCTTCAACACCATTCCCCAATCTGGAATCATAGATAAATGTACCAAGCTGATCATTAATCCCTTTGTCACCCAATGGGCTGCCAATTGCTGCACTGACAGAACCCACACTGTAAATGTAGGTGACACCAACTCCAGCACCAGAAAAGTGACAGTTTGAGTACCATACGGCTCAGTCCTGGGACTGCCCTTGTTTGGCATCTACTGCTCTGAAGTACAGTCAAACACTAAGGAACTCTGGCAAACAAAGGTCGCAGATGACTGCACACTGGGAACCAATACTGAATCTCCACATGATGTGGATATTCTACAGAAGGGCCTTACAGAAAGAGATGCTTGGTGCCTGAGCCATGGCCTCAAGATCAATGCCAAGAAATGTATAATAATCCCCTTTGGGAAGGGACATGTACCTGTGAAGTACCATATAGGTGGCTGTACATTAAACACCTAAAGTGTGATAAGAGACATAGGGACACAGGTGGACATTGGTCTCACCTTCGATAACCACATCGCCGTAACAGTCAGGAAATCCACCTATGTGGCACACCTCATCACTAAGGGATTTACATCCAAGAAAAATGGAGGCCAGTCATCCCACTGTAGTCATCTCTCAGTAGACTCAGTGCAGACTACAATGGCCCATTACGTATGTACCTCACAAGACATCTGCAACAACTAGAAAGGCTGCAGACATCCCTCACTAAAAGAATCACAGACCTAAACCAGATGCCCTATGCTGATTGTCTGAAAATCATCCAGCTATACTCTGTTACATATCGTGTACTCAAAGGTGATCTCTGCTTAACATATAATGCCATGTCAAACTCACAGCTGTTGGACATGCTACACTTAAAGAATTACAAACCCTTACAGGCACATGCTCCAAGGATCCAAACCTTGTCATCACAATAAACAATTCATGCTGGAGGGATGTGTTCCTGACACAGAAACTCCCCAGTCTCTGGAATAGACTGCCCATACATGTCAAACAGAGTGCCTGTTTGACCCTCTTCGAAACCTGGACGATTGGATGGAAGATAGGAAACTGACCCTGGGGATTATATCAGTTGCCCTGCTAGACAGGGGTCCAGGGAAGTAAATATTGTGGGAAGACATAGCCAGGGAATTGTCATGGCTAGGCATGTATAGGCCCTAGGGCCGATAGCCTAGTACCAACCTATGAACCTATAAACCTATGGCCTACACTTTCCATTACCCACCTTGGCAAGGCTACTGATGTCATTCACTTTGAAATACACCTTTGAGGAAGGAATAACCCATTAAGCTCTGTGGTGCATGCTATAACTGTGTAATATGATGTGCTAGTTAGGTAGGAATTCTAGTCCCAGACCTGGCAACTGTAAAAATGTGTGTGTGTTTGCTTGTCTGTGTAGGGATTAATGCTTTTGAGGCCATTCACAGTCACTACAACTTCCATTGCCCTACTTTGGCAAGCCTGCTGATGTCATTCACTTTGAAAAACACCTTTGGAAAAGAATTAGCCTAGTAAGCTCCGTGGCATGTGCTATAACTGCGTAATGCTGTAGTGTGATGTACTAGTTAAGTAGGTGTTCTAATCCCAGATGGCAACTGTGAAACTTGATGTGTGTGTTTGTCATACGTATTTTATGTGGCAGTAGCAGTCAGTGTGTAATAACAGGACTCATTGTGGAGCGGGTTTTGCAAATTTCTTATATGGTGAGCCTATTATATGTCACAATGTCCACCTTACAAGGGTGTAACATATGTCAAACAGCAGAGAGGCTGGGGTAGAAAATCCATACCCCTACATGTGACATCATGGCTTGGAGAACAATATAGGCAACCCTTGTATTACCCAGAGAAAACTCTCCACCCATGTGTCAGACACAAAAACACTTGGCTAGGCAACAACCACTATGTTGGTAGTTCCCCTGCATATGCCCCACAGATAGTATTGCAGTGGAATACAGAGGACATGGCACCCTGTCCCATCCCTACAATAGGCAAATCATTGCATACAGTGCTCCTTCACTGTTTCCCCCCTGCAACGACTGTAAATCCAGCAAATGTAACCCACAAAGGACATACCATGCCTTATACACATGCGCTGTATGGACAGATGCCACTGGCACCAGGAAATACCTGTATCATGCTGTCAATGTAGGTGCAGGGTCAACCTGGTGTTCATTGCCAGTTCTCACCATATGAGGTCAGGAATGGCACATCTGATGATAACAATCTGTCTAAACAACATGCCCCAGACACCCCAGATACACTTCCACATGTCACAGAACAGGCATGTGGGATGTGTGCACATCCTAGACACTGTCCATGTTATGGAATATAGAAGACATACATGGCAAACATTGCACAGCACTGGCCACCCACAATAGTAACCTAGATGACTGCATGGTGAATACAGTACTCACCTGTGTGAGCCAATTCAGACACTACACCCCTGAGTAACACTGCAGGCCATTGTCATGCGGCCTGATGCCAAGGTATACACTATACCTAGCCTTGTACAGCCTTCTGGCATAGTTAACCACTACACACCTGTGAAGCAATGCACCCATGCATGTCAGTACTGGCAACGTGTGTCTGTGTGTGTGTGTGTGTGTGTGTGTGTGTGTGTGTGTGTGTGTGTGTGTGTGTGTGTGTGTGGAGTATAATGATTTGGATGCCATTCACACTCACTACACCTCCCATTGCCCAATTGAAGCATGTCTTCTGATGTCAGACACCTTGACATACCCTTTGCCCATATATTATCCTGATAACCCCCTGTGATGCATGTGATACCTGTGTTTTACTGCATTGTGGCAAACTAGCTAGCTAGTTATGAAGTCTAATCCTGACCCTGCCAACTGTGATAATGTATGTGAGTCCCTGAGAGAGTGTGGCTGTGTCAAACTTGACACCTGTTCTTGTGGACAGGCATGTGTATTACACCTACCTTATCCCTCCTTTATCACTGTTGTTGATATCACTCACCATCAAATATACCTTTGGACAGCTTCCCCAACATATAAGCTCTGTAGTGCATGCAATAACTGCATAGACATGTAATCATGATACATAGCCAGGCAGGGGTTTGAAACCCTGTACTGGTAAGTGTGTGACACAACCATGCTTAGGTTTTACTCTCCCATCCCCATCCCTGTGTTACTTTGCCTTTGTCTGTCTGTCTCTCTCATTCCCTCTCTGGTGGATGTGGAGAAGTACACCTGCTTTGCTTAGGCAGCAGCTTGTGTTTTATAAGTGATGTTCATTTTCAGCTGATGGCCTCTCCAAGAATTGCAGTCCCCCACTAGCTGATTCCATGTGGAACAGCTGTGGTAACATTCCCATAACCAATTGCATGGAAACACCCTCCTATAACTAGGAACATCATGTGGGTGTTGACCCTTTTCATTCACTGTGAGAAGGACTTCATGTCAGTGTTTGCCAAACAGCATCACGGATGGTAGTGGGATATACCTCTAACAACATACACGTGGAGACAGGCCAACAAACAGGAGGGGGATGTTCCAGAAATGACAACAGAATGAAAGTGTTGCTCTTCTGCATTTGGATAATGTTGGTTTAACAGGGTTTGTGTGGATATGGCTGGGCTACATGATTTAATACCTGTCATGACAGTGTGTTTGAGGAAACTACCACCTGTAGGGGTGTCTGCAGACTGGCCAGTGTTTGGAGTCTTATGTGTCCTGTGTTACTCACAGATTACCAATCTTAGAACTACAGAAGCATAGTCTGAGGATTGCAGTCAGTACATGGTGACAGCCATGAGAGTTACTGACTTCATGGCCTTCATAGGACACATGTCACAACAAACCCTGTTACAACAGTAAATGTATGAGGTTATCACAGCAACATGTAAATATTGGGCCTTTGTTTGTGCTTTCAGCCACAACTCTGTCAACCTTTGTACGTATGACATGCAGTAACAGGTGCATATGTTCTGTACGCCATTATTTATTGACATCATACCTGATAAGCCAGTGAGATATCAGACTGCTAGACATGTTATGTATAGTAGGGGCTATATTTGAGGGCATAACCTGGGCATTCTGTGGTTGTGTGTACAGTAGTGAGGTCTGTGTACTTATGGTGATTTTCAACAGTATGTGTATTGCGAATACGTATCTTGGCCTGTGTACAGAATGTGGTAGATGTCATTGTTCATGGTCCTGTTCTATCTGATGTTACATGCTGCTCCAGTGTATGGTACCCTATCAGCTTACATGTTTATAGGGCCAAACACACACATGTCCCATACCACAGACAGGCATCAGACCACACTGTGTCGTGGCCCAGTATATGTAGGGTTAGTATGTAAGTGGCACATAGGATGGTGTTGATCAGACAGTCCATACACTGTAATATTAAGCTTGCTTACCATATGTGGCTGTGGCTGTGTTCACATTGGTTGTGGGTATGCACTTTCACACAGGTGTCTGTTACTCTGTGCTGTGACATGTCTGCAGAGCCTGCTAATTTGCAGGTACATGTGTATTCCCCCATAAGAAATGTAGGCCAGTGTTGTGGCAGGCTGCCTATAGTTTGCACAGTGCTTTGTTACATACCTAGCAGCTTAGTGTAATTACACAGTGTGATGTTATGTCCCGATATTTGCTAAATGTACTGCTGCCGGGCCACCATAACTGTTATGTATTTCTGACAAAGCAGTGGGATGCTGTACATATGTATGTCACTAACTAGTGGGTAGTATATGGTCATGTGACCTTTGCACCACTGGTTATATTGTGTCAGGAGAGACAGGAGTGTGTAAATGCATAAACTGTGTGGGCATATGTAGTCCAGTATTTATGTGATATACCCATTTACATGGCTGTTAACATCCACATTGTCAGGCTTGGCCCACATGTCTCGCACTAAGGGGATCTGTGTATACCTCTGGACTGACCCGAGTGTGCCAGACTGTCCACATTTATTGGTCATATCTCTGATGTAGTCCACAGGATAATTACTGTGATATTGGTGGTACTGTAATATGATGACCTTAGGATGACTGTCAGTAACTATCGGCTATGTGGCACAGGTAGTAAATGTTATACAGACCTGTGACATGTGTTCACCTGTACCCAGGATATGGCACAGCCAAGGTGTCACTACAGTGCCATACCCCTTGTGAGATATGACAGCAGACCATCCTTCCACTGACACATGGACACCTACAATACAAATTGATAACATTATGGATACCACAATCACTCAGTGTTAATAACAGCTATAATGCATCATGGCTGGACAGCTACACTACCTGACATGTAAGAATTAAACATTACTGCTGACAGTATGTTACACAGCAGTACATTGGTACACTGTAGTACAGTCACTGTGTGCATCAGAACCATATTAGCCTGTCCCTGCATCGATGTTATGGATGACAGGGATGTGACACAGGTATCATCATATGCACAGGGTTTGTTGTTGGTTTGCCAGAGAACTAGGGTGGGCCATACATTTGACACCATGTGTGTGAGTGAGGGGTTTTAATTACTGATATGGCCATGGTGATGTGGTGTGTGTAGGTATGGGGTTGCCCTAGGTGTGTTTGTATTGTGTGTGAGTATGCATGCACACAGTTTTGCCATGTGGCTGCCCTGTACAGGTGTTTGTTGGACAGCTACAGACCATACCTGGCAGGGTGCGCAGTTCACCACCTCCGGCCATGGACATGAGAACTGTGCCTATCAGGGGTTCCACGGGCACATCCAGGTAAAGCCTCGATATGCTACTCTCCCCTGATGATGACATATGTCCGCTGGAACCAGGTACCTCCTGGGACTGGTCAGGGCTATGTGCACATGGCCCGCTGTGGTGTGGTGTGGACAGTGTCCCCCCTGTAGTGTTGGGGCTTGTACTGCCATTACAGAAGCAGCTTGGTGTCCTTGCACATCTACTTTGACCTCCAGATGTTGGTGTTGCTGGCCTTCATACATGTGGCCGTCGCACCACTCCCACCACATGCTCTAGCACTGACAGTCCACGGTTGAGGAGTTCTACCATCTCACCCCACCATCAAGCCATGACCTCTGTAAAATAATGGAGGGTATCTGCAAGATCACAGATGTTACTTACAGCTGAAAGAGCAGCCCTCTGCAGCCTCAGACCCTGTCTGTTGTACCATTCCATACATGCCTGCACCTCCATGACAGCCTGAAACATGCGTCTGGTGGTACCAGATGTGGCACTTCTGCCAGGGGCACAATGACCAGAAGCCCTCCCACGAGTACCCCTGTACATCTGCCTATGTGGTACCATCCAGACACAGCAGCCATAGATACCACACTGTCCTGTGCACTGCCACCAACTGCCAACTGTCCCTCTACTATGGCCACTGGTGATGGGGTATCTATAGGCACAGTGACTGTGTGCGGGGATGGGGTGGATAACAGGGGGATGTCAAATGATGGTGCAGTTTCAGCCTCTGACAATCCTGCCTGTGCCTCAACACACCTATCATCGTTTTCAGTGTCTGTATGGACACCCACATCAGATTGCCTGCAGGATGGACCCTGACCCACCTTGCCATCTGTGTGAGGAAAACAAGAAATGCACTTTAAGACCTGTACATCATTGCTTAATAGTACACACACACACACACACACACACACACACACACACACACACACACACACACACACACACACACACACACACACACATACCCTGACATTCCACCATAATACCTACCTGTCCCTGAGTTTACAGACTGTCCCAAGTTTATTATCTTAAGTTCCCCATCCTGCATCACACTTGGAAACTTACAAACATTAATAACAATCATTAACATATCATTATTCTAATTGCCTGGGCAAGTGATCACAAAACATGACCTGCTACTCCATTACCTCTTTGACTTGACTGGAGTCGGTTTTACACCGACTTACTGCTGTCATCCAGCATTCATCTTGGGTTTGTCCAGACATTGTGAGCATGGCCCCCATATGTTAGGGTTTACTACAGTCACTCAATAATGTCATGCACTGGAGTGTCATACGTAACTGTTGCTCAGTAGATGCAAGATCTGTTGCTCTATTAACTTATTATGTGGACAACAATAATATTTGGATATACTCACTGGTGTTGTCTAGTAATTCCCCAATGCATCTGTAGTGCTGCATACGTGGGTATTCTTTCACCTTTCTGCTGATTGCAATTATAACAGTATACCTGGTGTCTAGTTTCCCTCCCAATGCATGTTCCATGCTACATACCTTGTTATACTATCAGCTGTCCTGAGATTACATATCATACAAGTATTCCTGGTGTCTCATGTGTCACTCCATGTCCATGTATTGCACGATTTCAAAGGGAAGTCGAGACTTATGAACAACCCCGCAATCACACATATGCATACATGATCACACACACAAACACACACACACATACACACACACATTCTACATACATCAGCCCCCTCCACTCCACCAGATTGCACTTACAGACACAATAACCTCCCACTCCCCCCCACACACACACTTACAGGTGACGTTGCATGAAGATATTACACACAGACCTCCCATTACCCATTTGTCAACATGCATAACATATGGTACTCAACAGCATGCAGTGCAGCTATAGTCAATCCATGCTAGCAACAGTATACATGTGTGTGATGCATGGGCTCTGTTAGTAGGTGATGTCCCTTCCCCTGGAAAACACTGCACCCTTGTACACAGTACTGCTGTGCACCTGTTCATCACCCTGCCATGTACTGTGCACCACACCTCACAGGTGTATACACCATTGCTGAATGTGTATTACAATGTCAGTTATGTCTGCACTGCTGCTCACAGCCCCTATGTCTTTGTCCAACACCTACCTGGGATGATATGTGGACAGATGTCATTTGTAAATGCCTGATATCTGATTTACAGATGTCATCATCAGCGGTGCATGTATGACCAATACGATACAATTACACTGACAACCATCAAACCATACCGTGGCTATGGGGAGTGTACACACCCTTATTGATATGACGCCCTCTTCCTTGATATGCCATGGGACCACATTACTGCATATGTTAACATTCCATGAGCCTGATATGTGGCATATGTCCTGTGCAGTCAAATGCAGTGTCAAACAAATGTGTTAGTTGTGCTGATTGAGATGCATACACTTCGTGGGTGCATGTCCTTATCATGATGATTTGTTGCACTTACTGTTATGTGTACTACAGCAGTCACTATTCCTGGCAGGGGTATACTAGCATGGGCCATCTGTATTTGCCAGTATTTGGTCAGTCTGCCCTACACATGTTCCCCAACTCTGCATGATTGCAAGGTCACCTCATATGCACATCCCTTGGAGTTCCAACACTGCAGTCACTATTGCTGTGGAGTCAGGTTTATGTCTGCCACAGTTCCTGACCCTGACTGTGTGGAGATACAGCCATTTTTGGCATTCTTTGGATCCCTGCTACAGTGCACTGTTGTGTCATTATGACACCCCCTCCCTACCTTCAGCCTTTTTGCAGATGCTTGACAACTATGGCTCACACATATGTCAGTTTGCAGTGTCCCAAACACTGAACACCATGTGTAACAGCCTAGTCCCAGCTAATGAATGGCAAACATACAGGTGTACACTGGCACTGGCAAGGTACTGATGGAGATGGTGGTCCTGAGGTGGAGTGAGGTGTTGGTTGTGCAGCACACGTATCTTACATGATACTGTCTATAGGTTTCCAGTGTGGCCTTCGTACACCAGTACACATTGCAACGCATGCCTTTTGGTGACCTTTTCTGTTATGCATAGGCTACCTGTAGAGAGGCCTGACTGATGTTTCCTGTGGTACAACTGTCACATCTGATTACCCTAACCCATGGGTAACACATTTACAGAATCCAGGCATTTGCTGATATGGATACTGCACAGCTAGTACTTGATAGACATTCCTGCAACTCCAACAGTGTTGTGGCATGTTACTAGGCAGCCTGCATGACCAATTTGCTACATGTGACATCATCTGTCTTGGATGGCCATCTGTTTATTTCCTACATTGTTCCTGTCCCATACATCCTTGCCACATACATGACTGTCTGCACTGTTTGCCATGGTATATGCAATGGTGAAGTATGGCTTCATGTCCAACTCCTGGGTACTACCTGTTGAGAATGGGGTCCATGCCATGGCATGTAAGATGTGTGCAAGCCATGGCTGCCTCTGTTGCAGGTAAGTGGGCACATTTAATGGCCAAACATCTTGGACAGCAGACTATTTCTTGGTGTGGCATTGGGGACGTGTACTTGCTGAAAGGTGCATTTCCTTGACAAATGCATGCTGTCAGTACTTCAACAGCTGCTTCCACTATATCTGAAGTGTGTGCACACATATGCTTCCAGTGTTTGTAAAGGTATGTATTCCCCATATTTGCTGTCCTAACATACGATTCCATATTACACACTCATGTTAGGACCACATTGCAGGTTGTAAGGGTTGTGGATAACAGCATTGTGATATGCTGTAGTGTAGATCTGTAACAGCTGGCATTGTAATACTGGTATATACACTGTTGTAGCACTGTATAAGGGTGATGTTTCACACATGTCCCTACTGTAGGCCATTTGTCCCACCATTATGTTCATCTCTGTGCACATATTTTGCAATGACAGGATGTTAGTTATATTGCAGGAGTCTGACATACCCTTCAGATGCACCATCATGGTGACCACTGTGATGCAGTGCAGTTAACAACAACAATACATGAACATGTACAACATGCATTATGGATAGGTGTGTTAAATGTATGCATGGAATATACCATGGCCATAACATGACCGGTGCATTGGCAAACCTGAATGCACACCATACTCACCAGCTACAGGCTGCTGCCTTGGAGGTATACCAGAGGGACCTACATAAGTATGTGAAAGATGGGATGTCAGTAGCCACAGCTATAGCATTGGTACAAGGTGGGTGGAGCATTACAGTACATCAACAGTACAATCCCACAAAACTACAGATTATGCACTTCTGTTTATTACTACTATGCAGCAACAGGCTATATATATATATATATGTCATCTCACATATGCATGATCTAACTGTACAGATGTGGATGGCTATACAACAGTGGTCTACTGATGTGCCCTGTGGCTTTACCTGCATGCTCCTCTGCCATTATGTGGGTAGCACCCACCTCCACTATGCTCTCTGTCAGGTGTTGTGTGACAAGGCAGTCAGGTGCCCCGAGGCTGGCAAGGACCTCCTCAACATGTGTTGGGGGGCTGGATGGCATGACCCCCCCCATTGTGAGCTGATCCCCCCTGAGTGCAGCAGCATGCTGACAGGCATTGCGAAGTAGGTTGGTGCAATTATGCCGGACCTGCTTATAACTGCAGTTATGCAGGCCTACATCATTTACCCTGTGGACAAGATCGTTCCACAGGACAGTCCACTCCTGCTTTAATGGGCTGGTCAAGTGAACAACACCTGGTAGTGCTGCAGCAGGTGTGAGATGATGATATCATTCTCCTCCGCTGTATAAATTGAAGCCTCTCCCGGGACATCTTGCCTGAAAGACATAAAGATGGAAACAGGTCTGAGGACCTCATACAGCAAGGTTATCATAGTTTTTAATAAACATCTCTGTCACTCCCCCCCACCATATCTGCAGCAACAATCTGATTACACAACTCAGTAGGTATGTCTACAGAATATCTACCATTGGGACATATATCGTATTGTACAAATCTTTGTGCTATGTGTTTGTAGTCATGTTCCCTGTGGGGACACTATCATTGATGGACTGTTACAGACAATGTTACCTGCATGCCATTGTAAGGGCAACTATGGTTCCATATATGCATGTGGTCTGTTTGCTATGTGATTGCTGCACATCTGTTGTTTTGTGTTATTGGGGATGTCTATACATGCTGTTGGACATGATCCGGGAATTTGTGGACTATTACTACCCACATATGTTCTATAAAAGTGACACAATAGAATGTTTAAGGAACAGTTGCCAGCAGAACCACCTCTCCAACCTCATCTGGTCATGTTACCAGGCCACATCACATGTGGAACCCACCATGGGGCTTCCTCATCTACTAGTCCTGCACTATCTTCAGGTGGAACCACCTCAGGGGATGGTGTTCACTCCCCCAGGAGCACACACAGACATGATCCTGTCACCTGAGGTCAGGTTCAGGATCTGGTGCATAGGGAGCTCCAAGGAGACTTGGGGGATATGCTACAGCACCTTGAGGCCCTCAGTACACACTCACAGGGCCCGTATGCTCCTCCTGCTCAGCCTCCAGCCCAGGCACCTTCAGGACCGAGAAGCTGATGTTGTGACTGTTTTATATATATATATATATATATATATATATATATATATATATATATATATATATATATATAAAATACACACACACACACACACACACACACACACACACACACACACACACACACACACACACACACACACATCTACATGTATAAATACTTTTGTACTGTTGAATAACTGTGCTGGATGATATGTTTGTGAAAACATCAGGGATATGTATATCTAACATTGCTTAGTGGCAAATCACTTTAGCTATGATATGCAGGGTCCTGGGTTCGAGCCTTGCAAATGCTGTTTATTTTGTTGCAGGACAGAACAAGGGCCATTGGATACAGAGTGATTAAGGCACTTTTGAGCAGTTGTAAGCAGGTTTGCATGGGTTTGCATGAAGGTAAGCACTGCTAACTTCCGGTTACAGTGTCATGTACTCAGTTAGCTTCTAAAGTTCTTAACTTGTGTAGACATTGCTTACCCCCACGCAAACAAGCTTAAACATGCTTAATGCTGCTTAAAAGTTCTTACTCCTGCTTACCCCTGTGCTAATTTCTTTAAAAGAAATGAAAAAGGGTTGATAGGAAAGTGGTGAAAAAGGGGCACAAAGAGGGAAAGACAGTAGGGAAAATAGCTAGGGATGTGCAGGACTGGTGTAGGGAAGGTCCATAGCTTCTCATTTCTTCTACAGCAACAGTTGTGCATATACACTGATTTGGAGGTAGATTTGGACACTCATACCCCAGAGAGAGGAGTGAGGACAACAATAATATGTTGTGAAGCCAATTCGACCAGATTACAGGTGTCCAGTGGACATATGCAAAATGGACAGCTATGTATGGGGAGATATTTGTTTGGGAACAGATTGCCCTTTTTTTTAAGGTGAGAGTAGGATGTTGGGGAGGGATAGTAGGTATATTTGGGGAGGTAGATTGGGTAGGATAACAGACAAGACAGACAAGACAGCATACAGGGGTGGTATATGACACATGTGGGGGGTAAACACCTTGGATTGGGAGGAGTGTTTGGAAGTCAGAAGCCCATGAGCCCCCTAGTGGAAACAGTGGGACTGAGGTCCCCACCCACAGGCAGTCACCACTGCACATTCACGGACCTGAATGTGGCTGAGCTGGTGGCTGAGTAGGAGGGGTAGGCTGACCCTCTAGTTGCACCACGCAGCCCTCAAGCTGGCGTAGCAGATCTCCAAACTCCCTGCAAAGCTCGCTACGCACCAGACACTGGACCTGACGGGTGATAGTATCCTGTCTGTGCCCACTCCGTGGGGGGGGGGTGAGCATAATCCACCGAGGTGGTTCCACCAGAAGGTAGTGCAAGACCAGTAGATGAGGAGGTCCCGGGGTGGGCCCCAGCCATGCTGGTGCCCGGTGCCACAGCCAGATGAGGTGGGAGAGGTGGGTCCACTATGAATGGCCTTCCCAGATGTGCTATGTTGTTTCAATTTTAAAACATATGTGTGTTAGTAATAGTCTACACATTCCAGGATTAGGTATAACAGCATGCATAAATATTCCCATTAACCCAAAACACCAGATATGGAACAGTTGCAAAGCAAACAGAACACATGCATATATGGAACCACAGTGGCCATTACAACAGAATGCAGGTACATTGATGGCAGTATGCCACCAACGTGGGAGTATTTCAACATGGCACATGCATAGAACAAATTTCAATATTTATCAAACAATAGGACATATGTCCCAACAGTAGACTTAATAGTGCACATACCGATTGAGTTGTGTATTTAGTTTATTGTTGCAGATATGGTGGGGGGAGAAAGATGTCAATTAACAACTTGTATCTCCCTGTAGTTCTCATTACTTTCCTGGTCAGTGCTCTGATGTGTACCTTACAAGTATTATTACACTACCCTATGACCTTAGTTTGGATAGTGGTATGGATGTAGACAACTATATACATGAACTGCAGTATACACCTCTTACCTGGTATACCTGTGGAGGTATTGTTTTGACACTACCTGACTGGTTCTACACATATTCCCAGATTCCAGGTTGATGTTATGCACATACATCTCCATCTCTTATTGCACACACTATGGGCATATCTTGACAACATGCAGATGAAATCAGGACATATTTTGACTATTGCCCTCATAAACCTTTGGTAGGTTGTACAATGATAGGTTTGTTTTCATAGACATTTTCCAAATATTTACAGGCCTGACTGTCAGTTATATGGCATTAAATGCTGCCTATATGTCAGAGATTAGTACGCTGATATGCCAGGGGGGCAGGGTAACAGCCAGCAGATATGGGCCTATTCTCCGGACATTCCAGACAGATCTGTACAGCTGAGGGGTATGATTCTGCATACAGTTTACTACCACTCCCAGGATTTGAACCATGGCTGTGTGTGCTAAAATAAAACAGTGTACATAACAGTTGGGTGTGCTACATAGCTATTTTCTGTGTATCCTTTCTCTGAATTCTTTCTATAAGTCTACCATGGTTTTACAATCTGACCTTGTAATTACAACACTCTTATACAGGGTTTCCTAGACAGTTTTATTATGTAGCAATGTGTGGATGACAGTAATGAGTAATACCTTATTAGTCAGAGATACTGCAATACTAACACTGCCATACAATACTAGACTAAACAGTACCAGTCCAAGATTTCAATCTTTTATTTCTAGGCATATTTTTTGTATCTGACAGACCTGTGGGGGGAATGTTTGTTAACACTACCTGAATGTTGTCTCACATATTACCAGATTCCACATTATTATTATGCACATAAGTCTTTACTGCACACTCTCTGATCATAGTTTCACAACATGGGGGTGGAGTTGAGACATACTTTCCTTATTACTCTCATAACACTTTGGTGAGTTGCTCGAGTGACAGATTTGTTCTTATGGATATATTTCTGACAGTTATGATGTCTGACAATCAGTTGTATGTCATTATTTGCTTAATAAACTTCTGGGATCATCCCACTGATTTGCCAGGGGGACAGGGTGTCAGGCAGGGGACTTACACAAATTATCTTGACTTTCTGACAATATGTGTATAGTTGTGGGGTATGATTCTGCATACAGCTTACTACCACTCCCAGGATTCGAACCATGGCTGTGTGTGCTAAAAATACAACACTTCATGTCTCAGTTGAGTGTGCTATTTTGATTATGTTGTCTATCTTTTTACTGTTTTCCATCTAAGTGTCTCTCAGTTGTACAATATGACCTCTTGTGATTACAACAGTAATATATAGACATTCCTACACATTTTATTTATGTAGCGCAGTGTGGGTAATAGTCCTTAATACAACAGTACTATTAAGGGATTGCAACACTACATTACCATCTGATACCAGAGTGAACACAATCAGTCCAGCAGTTAGACCTTTATTGCCAAGCTGTTAACCTTTTACTTACATACAACCTATATGAGGCGCTTCCTGCCATATTGTCTCATTTATTCAGTACATGCCATACACAATACAGGTTTTATACTGTCAATTAACTTTCTTCTACATTTAGATTTACTTCTTATGACAGTACATGCAAGATTATTACTAACCTGCCTCACAACGCAACCTCTGCCATCTACAGGCATGGGCTTCCTGGTTTGCAGCCCACTCGTCTGCTGCTGTCAAAGACATAAGAGGAATATTTAGCCATACCTATCCATAATATACATGAACTATCAATTATTAAACAGGTAGTAGACTGATACTTACACATGGCTGGGACATCACCCATCTGCCTAGCCTCTTGGATCCACTGATCAAAGAGCTCCCTCTTTCTCCGTTTCAGGTCATCATAGTGATGCCTGACCGGCTCACCAGTTCGAGATATGCCAGTGACACTGATGAGGTCACAGGTGAGATGGTCCTAGGCTTCTGCTTTATATTGGGAACCCTGGTACTGGGCCTGCAGCAGTCTCTGGTCATGGTCTTTAACAAGGAGTCCTGCCATGACTTTGGAATCCTGGATGCCCCAGTGCTGCACCCAGAAGTGCACTCCTTCACCCACACCTGTCACAGTGCCTAAAGGAGGAAGCTGTAACCTGTTATGATATGTATTCCTGCCAGTGGGGTTTAAATAGGGCAGATTTCCCACACTTTGCCATGATTGGATGGTTTTGAAAATGCTAAGCTATGGGCAAACCTGCTTACATAAGGTTGGCATTGCTTAAAGGGGTATACCAATGGACAAACTGATTTAGTTGGCCTACACATTGCTTACACCTACTAAGCAGGGGTGTGCAATCCTTAGCATTGCTTAATTTTTAATTAGCACACTATTTGCTGTTTGGCATTGATTTATCATTCATTACATGTTATATATGTGTTTGGTATCCATGATTCATGTGTGCATACACTGTATGGGGTCCTTGTGTTTATTGGGGGATTTCAACACTTTATTACAATGACACCTCACATCTGGACTTAATGCAGTACTCCAGTTCACATATTTATGTTATGCAGTAGGATATACAACATAAAACTGTATATAGATTCCTTTCACATGTTCAGTTTGATTTTCCTATAGTGAGGATCTGTTTGGTGATACCTCAGTCATATGTACTGCTGTGATGGCTTACTGGTTAACTACTGTGACTGTAATGTACAGGGTCTTGGGTTCAAGACCTGCAAGAGGTGTTTAGTTTGTTGTTGGGCAGAATAGCGACTGTTGGATACAGAGTGATTAAGGCACTTTTAAGCAATTGTAAGCAGGTTTGCATGGGTTTGCGCGATAGTAAGCAATGTTAACTTCTGTTTAAATATGCTTACAGAGAGTTAGCTTCAATATTGCTTAACCTGTGTGCGCATTAGTTACCCTGGTGCAAGGCTCAAACCTGCTTATTACTGCTTACAAGAGCTTACTCCCGCTAATCCCCACACTAATTTAGACAGAAATATAACATGTTTCTTTGGAAGGTGGTGGATTTGGACACTCTATGTATTTATCATTCATTACATATTATACCTTCAATTTGTATCCCTGATTCATGTGTACATAAACTGTATGGGGCACGTGTGTTTATCTCTGGATTTTACAACATTATTACAATGACACCTCACATCTGCATTTAATGCAGTACTCCAGTCCACAAATATATGTTCATTAGTGGGTTATACAACAAAAAATATTGTTCATAAAGTGATTTGACATGGAAAATGAAATTTACTGGAGTGAGATTTGAACCGGGAATGACTGCTTGTGAGGCAAATGCTCTGACCACTACACCATTTCAGTACTGTTTCATTTGCATGTATGTTGATAGTTATCTTCTTGTGCCATTTAAGCTACAGTATGAGTAGCTAAGCAATGAGCAAACCCCCGCACCTACGGTAAAATTTAATCTGTTTGATAAAAAAGTGTTTATATTATTATATTTTAAATATTGCTCTTATAAACTTGGGGTGTTGCTAGGGTAACAAGACTTGTTTTTATGTACATTTTCTGACTGATTTGAAGTCTGACACTCATATATTTGCCATTATTTCAGACTTCATTGATGAGATCATCCCAGTGATTTGGCAGGGTAGATGAGGGACATGCCAGACGTATGTGCCACATATCTGGACATTCTGCATTGATCTATGCTGTTGAGATTATGCATCCCCCTATGAGCGGTCTCGCTCAAAGTGCGCATATACCATACTCAGTGTAATGCCTGCTGTACATTCTAGGTGTGTAAGACAAACATGAGCCTTAGGGTCAGTAAACTTGAGCATAAAAAATTTGTAAAAATTAAGGACAATAAAAATGCATTTGTAGAACATTCAAAAGAACTTTACAGCTATAAAAATTTCCATTTGCATGCTTTGCAGAACCTCAGTTAGACAAAAGAGGTGATGATTTAGATTTATTATTACAAAACAGTAGCAGTACAAAAGCAATTTCATTTTTTTTCTGAAGCAATAAACAGCTGTTTAAATCTGAAATGTCTATAAATATCAAATCCTTTGAGTTGCTGACACAGTACTGATATTGTAATTGCCAAACAGCAGTTCTTGACTGTGGGGGCATGTATATTTTGTGAGAGCTCTGCTCTCAGACACGCCTTCTGCACTCGTCCACTCTCCGAGTCCGTTTAGGAGCTGAGGTAGCGCGCCTTCATTACTATGCATGGCACGCTGCCGTACTGCTCCTAAATGGTGGCTTCCATGCAGGAATAAGCTATTCCTGCATGGAACCTTACTGAATGCCGGGGACAGTCCCTTTTCAGGGGTGACCCAGGAGTGATATCTGGCTAAGGGACTTGCTCAGGGTTGCAAACTAGGTGAACCTTATAAAATGAGAGCTACATCTTACAGTCTTAACTCTCTGTACCAACTGCCAAATAACAAATTTAATTCAATTTGACAATGGTGAAAGAAGCTTCAGCATAATTGTTCCTGCAAATTGGAGAAGAATCCCACCAGAAATTAGACAACTTTTGGATCTAGAGTTGTTTCAAAGGAAACTGATTGACCACTTAAAAGAAATGTACAAATGCCCATCCCTTATTGACAAAGGCTAGGCAATACACTTCTACCTATTTTGTAAACAGCCATTTTCAAGCTGTCTGAATTCTCTAAAGTTCTATTTCATGCATGCTCTAAAGTTCTATTTCATGTGTGTACATCATCCTTTCTTCCCTGCTCAAACTTCCCCATTTTATTAGGTTCTCCTCTCAGCTAGGGAACATCTTTGCCTCTTGCCTTTGCTTTAGTAACTAACTTTAAACATTTTTTCAATGATTTGTCACTGTGGCCAGTGCTTGTTCAGTGGCTTCACTATGTCTGCACACACACACATATATATATATATATATATATATATATATATATATATATATATATATATATATATATATATATATATATGGGTCTACTGTAAAAGACTGAAAGTCTACTTCTTCGAAAACGAGCAGCAGACATTTTGTTACGCGAAAGTGCACTTAAGCAAAAGTGCACTTCCACGAAGCACAGTTCAACGAACCATTCAGAGAAACTGAAGAGTCAAGGCACACTACAGTGGGGAATAGAGAATTTACCTGTTCCCCATTGTAGTGCGATCTCGGTGTTGGTATATTTATGTGGGGGGGGGGGTTGTGGAGCAAAGCTCCCTACTCACTGTAATGTTAGCAAATGTTTTGTGGGTTTTTTTTATATTTTTAACGGTTCGTTGAACCGTGTTTCATGAAAGTGCACTTTTGAATAAGTGCACTTTCGCGTAACTGAGCGGTCTACTGCTCTATTTTGAATAAGTGATATTCGATTAAAAGCAGTAGACCCATATATATATATATATATATATGTATATATATATATATATATATATATATATATATATATATATTTTTTTTTTTTTAATTTGTTTCTTCCTGTAACCTCCTGACAGTTTTTTTTTTTTCTGTCTGCATAACATCATTATGGGTATAAGAAATTATGATTTGTTTTTGAGACAAGAGTATCTGATTGTTATTGCAATGTATGAAATAAAATGTGTATGAAAATATAATTTTATTAATTTATTCAGCTGCTTTATATGTGGTTTCTCACTAGTATATTTATTGCATGGAGAAGTCCAGCTGGAAGTAGAACCTCTTTTCAAAGGCGGCCCAAACAAAAAAGCTCCATTGGTGCAATACAATAATACAAGGTACAATGTAAATGAACACATGACAAATAAACATTAGTGTTACCTTTGACAGCGCAGTTTTGGAAAGTTATAAGCAGTAGCGTATTGAACTGGTTCACATTACATAAAAGCATATCAAATAAAAAAATACATTCACAGTAGTGCAATCACATTGGTGCAATAAGAATATCATGTTAAAATGGAATACATTATGCACAACCATTTGTAGTGAAATGACTAACGGTTAATTGTTAAGAAAACAGAGAACAATTTGAAATGCAGTCTGGTGTTCCTTTGCAGCCTTAGCTTTCATTTTAACATGAGTGGTGGATCGTATCATCTATAATAAACAATTCTCATTGAAGACCAGTTCAACCACAACGCTGTTATTTCATATCCAGAAAAAAAATGCCTTTATACTCTGTTCAGAATGTGTTATGCTATATCTTGGGTGCAAATACATATAATTACACCATATCAAGAAGGAATAAAACCATTCTTAAGATGCAACAACTTGGATTGTGGGTCCATTACGGAATGTATCTAGTAATATGGTAGTATGCAACTATCTTATCAGTCGCCAGTATAAAGCCACTGGCTCATGACATCCTTCCATACAATAGGACTCAGAGTGTCACAGTGATATCTGTGACTGGCTGTTAGATGCCAGCATACAGGTCATTAAACACTTGGGGCAGCACAACTGATGTTTAATGAGAAGTGGGCTGAGCAACATGCTTAAGTAAACACTGTAGCGCAACAATTAGATAGAAGAAAATTCCATAGAGTGGCCACTGCCTTTCCAACAACTGTCCACAGTGATTATTTCTCCATGGGAAAATAATAACCCGCACCTTTGTACTAGGCAGCGTGGTCATTGCTAGGTTTGCAGGTAATTAATGTTTGCAGCAGTACATCTGACCAAATAATCAGTGTATTCTTGGCCACTAAACTCATCAAATCTTTCTAGTCAGAAAAGAAAAGAAGCAGAAAAAAAATGGTAGGGTTGATGTGCAGGAAAAGGAATGAAAATTTTTGCAAAGCCATAAGGAGTACTCATAGCTAAGCATAAGTAACGATGGCCAGTTGAAATTCACACACACAAAAAAAAAAAAAAACAGAGTGCTTAGAGAAAAAAGCTTGTTGTCTACACTTATTGCTACTGTCTGTCTTAACATCTGATCCTGAAAATTAATAATGCTCCAGATTAAGAAATCTGACTCGTGCAGGAAATGCTTATCCTATCTTTATTCTCTGACCATTTTAATTCTGTGTTTACTTGATAGAAGCAAAATTTCAATATTGGTATTCTGGAACAAAACAAACAAAGCCAGAACTAAGATTGCACACTCCCATTTAATTTCAACTCTTCTGTATGCCTCACCAATATACACTAATCTAAAGAAAAATAATTTCATCAAACTAGCTAATTCCTATAATAACATTGCCAGATTTGCCTCCGGAAATCCTTTTAGAACTCACCATTGTCTGAATCTAACGCAGCTAGGCTGGCTTGAATTTCAAAACCAATTGAAACTCTCCCAACTCACCATTGCCCACAAGATATTTTATAAACCTAACAGCACCCCTATACTTTCCAATCTCATAATTCCCTACAAAAATCTAAATTCTCTTTGCTCTTCCAGCAAACTTCTTGCTAGCATAAGCAAGTCTTACAACATGGCTGGAGTTTCTCTGTTTTCCAACTCTGTGGGAAAAAACTGGAACTTACTACCTAATGACCTAACTTTAATTTCTTCACTGCCTCTCTTTAAACAAAACCTCAAAAAACACCTCAAAACACACTGGTTATGCCCCTGTAGCAAACATGATTAACCTTCTCCTTCACTACAGATATTTCTCCTCTTGAACCTCTACCTATTTCACATTCTTTGCAGTAGGACTGTAACTGCTTTACAGAATTCAACATACTGATATAATCTATCCTGCTTAATGCTCTGAAAAATCTCTATCCTGTTTAATATACTGATAGTCTACATGTATCTATCTGCATATTGAATTATCCTATACATATTGTCACCTCTACTATTGTAAATACCTACCTTACTCTAGTAATACTTCTGTAATTTTTTTGTATTCTAATTACTTCCTGCTTTTTGCTTAATATTCTATTGAAATCCATTTGTTTATTATCTATTAATATTGATTTTTAATTTTTAACTGTGTTTTAATTTTTAAATGTTTAATTTCAGTTTTTAATTGTTGCCACTGTAGCTTTTCTCCCCGGGCCTCTACTGAAAATGGAAATATATCCAGTTAGACTAGCCCGATTAACAAATGTAAAATAAAAATAAATAAATATATAAATAAAATAAAACTCTTTCATAACTGTCATGCAGGTCACTTTACCCCTATTCTCCTTAGGTAATTAACTCTGAGGTTGCCATACCTTTATGAAATGAGAACTTCCTTTCATTAATTAATGTCATATTTTGACAAACTACATTATCATCAAGGCAATTCTAAGACAATTGTACATTCCTATAATGGGGCTAGGCCAGGCTCAGGGGGACGATGCCCCCCCAAGGTGGAAGGAAACAGCAAATCCACAAAAAGTGAGCCCTAAAGATGACAGAGTGGAGTATCGACGGTAAGAAAGAAATTATGTATTGATTTTATATTGTTATAATACTATGCAAGAAGCCCAGGATTTCCAGAAAGAAGACATACAAAAAGACTAAGAGAGAAATTAGAAAAAAAGAAAAATACTTGCACAAGGAAAAGTGTCAGAAGCTTCAAATAAAAAATTATCTTCATTAATACAACAAATTTTTTGAAAAACATTATGCAGACGAAGAAACCTTGGGCCATTTGGAAAAAGAAGTGACTTTAGAAGTGTGAAAATATAAAGAACAAAATCTAGAGATTTTTGAAAGGTATAAGAAGAAATATGAACATGGAAATGAAAGAGAGATCTGATATGATGCAATATTTATGCAAAGGAAAAAGCCAAATTAATCAATACAAAAAAACAGCCCCAAAGATATTTAATGAGAAATATAGACAAAGGAATCCAGATATGGAAACTTTTACAATACAAAAAATAAAATCACAAAGAGGGAACATAGAACCAAAAATTAGTAAAGTAGAAGTTAAAAAAGTTGAACTTATGGAATACTTGCAAAGTGAAGGATTTAGTGTAGAAAGGCTAGCACAGGTCATATCACACCATGATGGAACAATGAGTCCCCAAAGTAAGGAGAAACAGGAGGAGCAGGAGACACCTGAAGAAGAAATATGGAGACAGAAAATTAAAAGGAGATTTAATATAGCACAATATTTATGCAAAGGAGAAAGTGAAACTAATCAATACAAAAAGAGCAGCACCAAAGATATTTGAAGAGAAATACAGGCAAAGGCATCTGGACATGGAAGAAATTACTATACAAAAAGTAAGTGAACAAAGAGGAAAAGTAGAAAAGAGGATGAGTAACGCAGACGTTAAAGAAACAGAAACCGAAGTTATGGAGTACCTGCGCAGTGAAGGATTTAGTGTAGAAAATCGAACACTGTTAACATCACAGCCGGATAGAGCAATGGATCCTCAAATTAAGGAGACACCAGTGGACAGGGAAACATCTGATGAGTTGTCATGTGAAGACACTTTGGAGCCTTCCACAGGAATCCAGTACAAACGTTCAGTTGGAGTTACACAGCAAGGGAAGGTACAGGGAACTGTGGCAACTCTGATGTAGTCAGTGTTGTGGACTGATAGGCTAGAGAGTTCCCACATCAAACAGCAACAGATAAAGGATGAAACTGAAGATAATGTGGCACAGGAAGATACTCTGGAACTTTCTGTAGAATCCCCGCAGGAAATAGAGAGCAAAGAATGTGCCCTCAGTGTAGAAGGCAATGATCTAAGAGAAGAGCTACTTGATTTAATAGAGATGGGCAGACATATTAAGATAAATGAAAGAAATTAACTACAGAAAGTCAATAAAACTCCAAAGTTAGAAGTTTGATAAAACAGATGAACACATTAATTTGGACTGTTCATAGACATTCATGTGATGTAACAGAAGTAAAAAGGATATATTACTGTTCAGCTAAATTAATAACAAATAAAGTCTTATCACAAAAATCACAGGGTCGTAAGGGAAAGAAAGGGGGGAAATCAATTGCCATCATGGAAGTATCGAATAGAGAAAACTATAAAGCAATTAAGACCAGAAGTGTCATTGTTAGAACAGTATAGAAGAGAGAACAGATCAACAAAAATACTCAGAAAGACAGACATGATAAAAGCAGTGCACAGTATCAGAACAGATCAGGCTCTATTGCGCACTATCACAAATAATAAATTAAAAATATCACCACAAGCAGAAAAAATTATAAGGTCTGCAAATAAATATAAAGGAACATTACAAAATAAGCAATTTACTGATGACCCAAAAATGTTTTACAAACGATTGTGAAACAAGGCAAAAGGAATTGAAACACCACAAAAAAAGTAGAAATAGATGCAATTTGAATAAATATCTATGAAGATCCTGTGGAACATAACAAAGATGCTAAATGGATAGTAGAAGTTAAAGAAAGAATAAGATGTTCAAATATGCAGGATATGAAATGGGATGATTTAATGGCCAGAAAGACTGAATCAAAGTTAAGAAAAGCTTCTAGCTGGATAATCCCAGGCCCAGATGCAGTGCATAACTTCTGGCTTAAAGTATTATTGTCTTTGCATGAAGATTTAGCCATGTAAGAACTATTTATATGTGTACCCCGAACAGATACCAACCTGGTTAAAAGTAGAAAAAAAAACAATACTCCTACTTAAGAATGAAATCTGCAAGCTATCCTGAAAACTACTGACCAATAATTTGCCCTCCAACAACATATAAACTATAAATACAGAAATAAAGTCCTCGATTCTGGATGAAGTAACCAGCGAGAATAAAGAAGAAGCAATAAGTAAAATAAAACTCGCTGGATACACACAGCACGTAACTCTTTATTTAGAAAAAAATGTGAGCGCTTTTGTAGAGTCCTCTCTGTTTCATCAGACAAATTATAGCAGTTAAAACTTCATTTAAATAGTGATGCATCATGGTGTCAACCAATCAATTCCATGTTAAAATCAATATACCAAATAATAATACTTAAGGTATAAAAATATACATATATATATATATATATATATATATATATATATATATATATATATATATATATATATGAACACATATAAAAAACACATAGAGGCTGTATAGAATGTGGGGTACATTTGTAAAATTTTCTAGGTTACATTATTAAAAGCTATATAAAAAAGCATAAAAAATGCTAAATAACTAGAGCATTACTGCTTCAAGTCTCTGTTTCTAAGAAATGGTTTTAAAGAAACCTTGGAGTTTAGGCCAGGTGGTCTGTCTGCTTGGAACTCAATAATCCATTCTTGTTCCAAAACTTCAGTATTGTTAGTAATATTTCCACCTCTTTTATTTCTATGGACAATATGGAGAACCAGGAAGTTAACTGTGTGTGTGTTCCCTTCTTGCATCACATGTATTGCTTTTGTTTTTGGTTTCTGATATCTCATATGTTCTTAAATTCTGTCCTTCAATAATCGATTCATTTTACCTATATAATAGGCAGGACACTTCGTGCAGAAACTAAAGTATGCTATATTTGCAGTGTGACAGTCAGCATAATAGAGAATAATATGCTGCGAGTACCACTGACGTTTGTGAGTAACATTAATATAGTTTGTGACATAGTCAGAAACAACTGGGATATCCTATCGAGTGTGAAAGAACCCGATGGAATAATAGGAGAAACACCATCCTTCTCTTTTAAAAATAATAAGTCCCTTAAAAGACAATTATGCTGCAAAAAAATAGATGAGCCAAAGTATGTAAAGTCTGATAGGATGGGCACGTTTGCCTGCAGGAGATGCACAGTGTGCCCATTCATTTTTGGTGGTGGACAGTATAAACACCCTATCAGAGGTTTCTCCATTGGTACACACTTCTTTGCTGACTGTCACACTGCAAATATAGCATACTTTAGTTTCTGCACGAAGTGTCCTGCCTATTATATAGGTAAAATTAATCGATTATTGAAGGACAGGATTTTAGAACATATGAGATATCAGAAACCAAAAGCAATACATGTGATGCAAGACGGGAACACACACACAGTTAACTTCCTGATTCTCCACATTGTCCATAGAAATAAAAGAGGTGGAAATATTACTAACAATACTGAAACTTTGGAACAAGAATGGATTACTGAGTTCCAAGCAGACAGACCACCTGGCCTAAACTCCAAGATTTCTTTAAAACCATTTCTTAGAAACAGAGACTTGAAGCACTAATGCTCTAGTTATTTAGCATTTTTTATGCTTTTTTATATAGCTTTTAATAATGTAACCTAGAAAATTTTACAAATGTACCCCACATTCTATACAGCCTCTATGTGTTTTTTATATGTGTTCATATATATATATATATATATATATATATATATATATATATATACATATATATATATATATATATATATATATATATATATGTATATTTTTATACCTTAAGTATTATTATTTGGTGTATTGATTTTAACATGGAATTGATTGGTTGACACCATGATGCATCACTATTTAAATGAAGTTTTAACTGCTATAATTTGTCTGATGAGACAGAGAGGACTCTGCGAAAGCGCTCACATTTTTTTCTAAATAAAGAGTTACATGCCATGTGCATCCAGCGAGTTTTATTTAACATATAAACTATACACTGGAATTGATGCCATCAGAGTTTATAGTAATTTAGAAGAAAATTCAACCGTGGCAATAGAACAAAAAGGTAACAAAAGAAAGTCATATCCAACAAAGGATCATTTATTGTTAAATAAAGTCATAACAGAGAACTGTAATAAGGCAAAGTATCTTGAGTATGGCATGGATAGACTACAAAAAGGCATTTGACAGTATTTCACATTCATGGATAAAAGAGTGCTTAAAAATGTATAAGATACACCCCACATTGATCAATTACATTACAGTGACCATGAAACAGTAGCAAACCAGTTTGCAGTTAAGCCATGATAAAGGACAAATTTTTATTCTAGGGATAAAAATTCAAAGGGGGATATTACAGGATGACTCTTTTATTACTTTCTCTCTTTTGTCTTGCCCTTAACCCATTAAGCTACCTACTTAACAGATTAGGTCACGGGTACAATTCGGCTCCCAGAAAACAAGAAAGTGTAAAGACTTCTCATCTTCTTTTTGTGAATGATTTAAAACTTTATAGTTCATCAGACGAGAAACTGAAAGTACAACTACAAGTGGTCAGACTATTTTCAGATGATGTAAGAATGTCATTTGGTCTTGATAAATGTGCAAAAGCAACCTTTAAAGCAGAAAAACTGCAGCACCAAGAAAACATCAACCTGGGACAGGAATGTGATATAAAAGAACTTGAGCAAGAGGGAGTGTATAAATATTTGGGAATTAATGAAGGATCAACAATAGAACATGAACAAATATGAATAAAACTTGGTAATTAATATTTTAGAAGACTTAAAATTAATGCTGACAGCAGCATTGACATCTAGGGACAGTGTCCAAGCTATAAACCAATTTGCTCTTCCTGTTCTAACTTACAGTTTTGGAGTGACTGACTGACCCCAAAAGGTGTTGAATGGGCTGGACAGCAAAACAAGAAGGATGCTTCATGCTTATCAAATGATTTATAAAAATCATTGTATACCAAGCCTATATATATTCCCTGTCCTGAAGGAGGTATGGGCCTCCTGAAAATGGATTACCTGTATAGATCTGCAATTGTAGGACTGAACACGTATCTGCTGACCTCACAAGACCCAAACATAGTGACAGTTTTAAAACATAAGGAGAATAAGTCCAAAATGACTTCCCTGTTTAGTTTAGTAGACACATATCGGTGTCGAGCGGGAAAGGAAATCAAACTAGAAGAAGATAAAAATCAGGCAGCAAGTGAATGTACCAAAAAACAAAAGAAATAATATAAGGTGAACGATCAGAAGAGAAGGCAAGAAATATGGGAGATGGATAGAAATATAGTAGCAAGTACAGAAAACTCTTGAAACAACCTTGTAATGATCAGAATCAAATGCAGGAATGGTTAAGGAGAGGTGAATTTAAACCAAAAGACGAAAGGTTAATATTGGCAGCCCAAAACAGTGGACTACGTACATGTTGATTTACAAAATCCATTGAACATATAGGAAAAACAGACAAATATAGGTTTTATAAAACTGAATTGGAAACAGTCACACATCTTGCTGCTGGTTGTGATATATCAATGGTGGAAGCACTGTATACTGAAAGGCATAATAATGTGGCAAGACTGTTACATTGGGGATTGTGCAAATTGCAAACATTATAATATTGAAGTAGCTGAGAAGCATTGGAAGCATAAGCCACAAAGCATTATAGAAAATGATGACGTTTATATCACATGGGATCACCCATTACCAACAATTCAAAAAGCAGATGCGATAAAACCAGATGTGGTAGTCCACGAAAAGAGGACAAAAGTAGCATTGATCATTGAAATTGCTACACTCAGTGACTACAGGGTCTTTTGAACAGAGAGACACAAAGTCATAAAATACCAGAATTTGCAGGTAGAAATGAAAGCAATGTGGAAGAAGGATACCCAGACAGTTCTAATAGTAGTTGGAGAAACAGGTTTTATAAAAAAACAAATTTACAATCATACTTAGATATGTTACCGATACATGTAACTCCGTATGAATTGCAGAAGGAGTCCTTACTGAACACATTGTGGGTGCTGCGAAGAGCACTTCTGGCTAACATCAAAGACTGAAATAATACTAATTTCTTGAACGTTATTCATACTTTGACTTAGGAATGGGTTCAATTCCCAACAAGGTATTAACCCAAAAGACTTAGAGAAATTAAAAATAAAAAACAAGGACAGAACTAGTCTACACACTGAAATTTTTCATGCACTGCTGATAGTTTTTGTACAGACATTACTAAGGGAACAGACATTACTAAGAGAACATCGCTGTGCTGTCACTATAGATTTTACGCATAGCACTAATGATTTCTTGGACTTGATATGAGAATTCAAATTATCATATTTAAATAATCATTTTGTAGCCATAAGTCACATTTTTTTCACTGGTGTTGAACTCAAGCTAGTATTTATACAGTCTTGGTTTGTTAAGGTAACAGTTACAGCTTTGCTAAGCAGTGGTACAACTCAGACCAGCTCCCAAAAACTCCAGATTAATAACTCATTAGGGATCTGTCCAGAGCCATCTTGTGGAAACTTCATTTACGGTTTAGTTTCATATTATAATTCAGTGTTTGCTTTTAACGGCCACTGATCATACTACTGTATCCAGTGCCATTGCCTTTTTATTCCAAACAGGCTTTAAATTTATTTATTTATTTATTTACATTTGTTTACCGGGAAAATGTCCGACTGGGCAAAAGTGCCCTTTTTCAGTGGAGACCCGGGGAGAAAACCTCCAGTATAAAACATATATTTAATAGTTACAAGTGAAACTCCATGAAACTCTTTTCTAGTTTAATTTGCTAGCAATAAAGTATATTTAGCATCAAAATTTGAAAGTTATTTGTATTTATGTCTGCATATACTCACTTCTAGTTACATGCCTGTGTCTTCTAAAATAAAAAAAAAATGTGTTCTAATTTTCTTCAGCCCTACTTTTTTTTCTTGGAATGCAAACAGACAGAATAACGCATGAGTCTATGGTCCTCTGTATTTTAATTTTCATTTACTAGCAGTGTTTTCTGAACATGAGTAGCACATTCAGTAAAATAAACCTATTTGGTAAATAGAGGTACTACTCTGAAGTAGTCACTTAACTGGAGATCGTTCCCAGATGACCATAGAGTTCCTACTCTGAACGAGTCACTTAACTGGAGATCACTCCCAGATGACCACAGAAGAGGCACTTATGAGGGTTGGTTTCCAGTTAACTAATGACTTTAATAAAGTAAAATTGAAAAAGAAGTGTTTATTGGTATATCCAAATGCACTCCTGCTTGCTGTTGGACCCCTAAGTAAGTGATGATCTGCTGTTATCACTATACATTTCATTTAATGAGATTTACTAAATTAACCACATATTTTAATTTCACAGAAAACAGTCAAAAATTAAATGGCACTGATTCAAAAATAATCACAAAAATGTGATATATGGCAACTGTTACAACTTTTCTTTAGATAAGTAGCACTGATATGTGCAGAAACAATGTAGATGTAAGTTCACTCACCAGCCAATAAAGTCCACTGAATAAACCAGATTTATAATTTGGATGATGTAAAGACAGCCATAATACCAATTGCAAGTGTAGTTACATTGTTATTATTAAAATAATTTACCTTTTACATGTTATAGGTAAAGGAGCCTCCAAGAAACTAGTTTCGGGATAAACTGGTGTAGAATGGACAGGCGATATTGCCCCTAAGATAATCTCTCCATCCTTGTAGTAAACATCAAGTCTGGAATTAAATAAGTTACAGCCCTTGTGTACAGTTCCATGAAACAATCTCACAAGCAACAGTAATAACAACAGAACAAGGTGGTTGGACTCCATATTGAGGTCACTGTTCCCTCTGGTTTTGTCCATTGAATAACTTGTCCTACCAGACAGACCTCACTGTGGCTAAGACAGTCTGTTTAATGTAAAATATTGAGGTGGTGATAATTTTTGAAAACAGAGCTTTGATTTTTTTTTTTTCAGAAATCAAAACGTACAACAGGATGCTCTACCTTGCTCATATATCTGGCCAGTTCTATGTTATTTTGGATGCAATCTATTGTTATGTTAAAAATGCATAGTTCAGTTGAATTACCCTTTGTGCACTCTGTCTTAGCAAAGGAAATATGTTTCCCTTCAGGAACTGAAAATGGCGCTGGGTGCTCTATCTGGCAATGATGGTCTCAAACAGCTAAGAGTGAGAGATGCAGGTGTTACATCATGAAATGCTGCAAAACGCAACTGAGTTTATCTGTTTATATAATGTTTACATTTCAGATATTAAATTGGTATTCTGGCAAAATTACACAAAGTTTTAATGTTGCATTTAATTAGATTTCCTCCCATATGAGTATTTTTTTTAATTTGTCTAAATGCTATCTGGAATAATGAAAGAGTTCATAATAATACCTGTCAATGTCTTGAACAAATTTGTATTTTGAGGAAATAACACGTCTGGAGGTATTACTGTTATTGTACAAATCTCCACCTAAGATATTTTACAGATTCAATCACAGACGTCAGAAGGACAGGATAAATGGCAAGAAACTGGAATACCCTGTCATTAAATATCGAACAAATAACATATCTTTAACTGGTGGGAGTTTCATATTTTGAAACTACAATCTTGTTTTGTATTTTTGAAATTAAGAAACTCTAAATATTTTTCCTACATACAAGATGTTCTACATATTTTGTTTGTCACACAATTGATGCTACAGGTATTTCTGGCTATAAGACATTTTGGATAATATATATGTGGTGTGTTTATCTATTTTTGAAATAGATTAAAGGTTATAAATGGAAGGATAGAGTAGAGATGAAAACTGGAGGCAAGTGGAGGGTAGAATAATGGTGAACAATTCCGGAATTATTAGGATGGAGGCTGCATAAGACCATGTCTCTCAATTTCTTATCAACGTTATAATGTTTTTAGTTATAATTCAGAATATTTTGGACTAAGATGTTGTAAATATTGCATGAAAATAACACATTATGTTTTCTGACCAATTGTCCCTAATCATTTGTATAACTCACACATATTGGCAAAGTTGTGACTTATATATGGGACGTATTTTTTTTTTTTTTTTTTTTTTTTTTTTTTTTTGTGGAACAGTTGCAGTTTTTCTTTTTTTAAGTGAGACAGGAAAGTTGAAGAAGGAAGTCAGAAACACAGGAGGATCATAGGACCATAGGAGGACAATAGTTTATTGGCCTTGAGGCCCTTATAAGCCTAGCCAGGAGTTTAGCCCATGTTTAGACAAGTCAGCACTTGATGCCCCTCTCCAGCAGGGACAAAGGTGGAATCCCAGGGGTGTATTTTCTGTTTCCCATCCAGTTATCCAGGATGCGCTTAAAAAGGGGTAAAGAGGTACTCTGCTTGATGTGGTGAGGAAGTCTATTCCACAGATGGGGGACAGTCCCCGGGGCACAAATCTGTCCCACCAACAAGTCCTGTGGATGCCATAGACCAAGTTGAGGTCATGAGTGTGAGTTACTCAAGTAAAGCTTGACTTGCGGATATGCAGCAGTCCCATCAATGCGAGCTCCGTAATCATCTTGTATGCCAGACAAAGGTCACCTCTGAGAAGTCTGTATGAAACTGAGTAGAGGGATAGGGCTTTTAGCCTATCAGTGTATGGTAGATGTTTGAGGCCCTGGATTCTCCTGGTGAGGAACCTCTGTGGTGTCACCAGCTGCTGCATGTGCTTTGCAAGCTACATGCCAAATGGGGCATTGTACTCAATAATGGGCCTTATAAGGGAAGAATACAGGGATGTTATGACCACCTTGTCCCTGGATGAGATACCCTTACATATAAGGTGGGCCATGTAAAAGATTTCCTTGCAATGGAAGCAACATGGTGGTCAAACATCAGCTTTCTATCAACCTGGGTGCCCAAATCCCTTACGACTGATTGTATGCTTAGGACATGGTTATTATTGGGATAATTTGTTGGGATGTTACTCTCCCCAAAGGGGATGATGATGCATTTTCTGGTATTCAGCTTGAGGCCATGTTTCTGGCAGCAGACATTTGTCTGAGTGAGACCGTCTTGGAGGATGTCCACATCACTAGGGGAATTGATGACAGCACCCAGCTTATAGTCATCTGCAAACTTGGTCAGCCATAGCCCAGTGATTTTGGCCTGCACCTCAGGGAAAGTATATTCCAAATAGAGGCCCCAAGACCAAACCCTGGGGTATGCAGCTTTTATGGGTCTACTGCTTGAATTGGCTTCCCCTATTTTGAATGATTGGGTTCTATCAGTGAGCCAGTTTGCTACCTTTCTGGTAATATATGGATTGATGCCTAGTTGAGAGGGTTTATCTATTATGCCCGAGTGGAGAATAGTGTCAAAGGCTTTGGCCAGATCAAGGTAGGTGGTGTGCACCATCTTCCCTTCCTTCATGGCTTTGGTGACGGTCTCAAAGAAGTCAACCAAATTTAACAGACATGACCTCCCTTGACACAGCCAAACTGTGTGGGATCAAGTGTTTGGAGGTTGCCAATACCCTTGTTAATGAGGTCCATGATAATCTATTCCATGGCCTTGCATATCAGGCTAGTTAGGCTGATGGGTCTATAATTTTCCAGATCATTGGATACTCCATCTTTGTGCAAAGGGATGACAGTGGCTGTCCTCCACTCAGCTGAGGCAAAGCCGGTGCTCAGGCTTTGGTTGAATAGGGTACCTAATGGTGCTACAAGTTCCTTCCTGAGTTCACCTAGGATACAGACTGGGATGCTATCTTGTCCCATGGAGACTGTACTTTTTGCCTTTGAAAGAGTAGTGATGAACTGTTACCTAGATATAAGGAGAAGGGGCAGGAACGGGGGATGTCCTGATTTACTGATGAGGGGGTCAAAGGGGTGAAGTTTTTGCTGAATCTATCAGCCAGCAAGTTTGCTATATCTACAGCATTTGTACATGTGGTGTCCTTGACCACCAGTTCTGAACAGGGTGCTTCCTTTGAGGTATGTGAAGAAGACCTTATGATTGTCTCTAGTAGATGTGCCAATTTGGACTTGAAGTTTGCTTTGGAGGATTTTACTAGTGCTCTTATTTGCTTGTTCAGGCTAAGGAGACATTGCTTCTAGTTGGGCACCTGCTCCTCCTTTGTCTTGGACAGCAATGTTTTCCTTTTGTTATAGAGTTTGTTTATTGCAGATGTCCACCAGACAGGTTTACTCTTCCTTGCAGAGGATGATTTAGTCCCGTCAGGTATTGCTGATTCCATCCGTCTATATAAATGCTTGTATGGTGCCTTGGTGTAGTTTTGGATATTAGTTCCAATTCCTACAGAAGGCGAGGGGGCTGTGAAGTTGTTTATACCATCCCTCAGGAGGTTGTAATCAGCTTTGGAGAAGTTTTTATGTCTAACCATAGCTAGAGATGGGTTGGGGGAGATGGTGACTTTGAAGGTGACCACTTTATGGTCGGATCTTACCAGGGAGGATGATACTGTAGGGATGTTGCAGTGGTTACTCATGTTAGTTAATACCAAGTCCAAGATATTATCACCTCTTGTGGGGGTATCGACTAGCTGTTCCAAGGTGTTTGCATTGACAAAATCGAGGAATCTCTGGGCATTTGTTTTCTGTCAAGAGTAGTTCTTCCAATCTATGTTTGGGTAGTTAAAGTCACCCAAGATCAGGGTAAAGGGTTGAATCTTGATAGATTCTAACAGGTCCAGATAGGTGGATTAGGCATCTTGAGTCAGATTTTGGGTCTGGTAGCTAGCTATGAACTGCACCTGGAGTGTCTCTTGTGTGGCATACTGTTTGACAGGCCTGGAGGTGTGTATGTCTTTTGAAACTCGACCTCCTCTTGGGTATACTGCACACAGTTTGGAGTCTGAACATATGATAGGATGAGTAACCAGGTATGGCTGGGGTGTTCTCCGCAGCTTTGAACCAGGTTTCTGTGGCTGCACAGATGTCAGCATTTTCCACGGTTAAGAATGCTTGCAGTGAGTGCAGTTTCATGTTTAGACTCCTAGCATTTAGCAGCATCACATTTAATTTGTGTTTTCTTGAAATTTTTATGTTGGTAGTTTTAACCTCAACACTTTTCCTAAAAAAGGCACTATGGGAGAGGCAAGAGCCTTTGCCAGAAGCCTGAAGCCCAGGTGAGACAGATGCAGGCCATCGCTGACAAAGCATCGTGGTCTGTCAGTCATATCTTCCCAGGCTGTCAGGTTCTGGAACTCCCTGGAATGACACCAGAAACTAAGCCAATTGTTAAAGTCAGTCATTTACTGTTTGTATTGAGGCATCATTCTGGGTGATGGCAGAATGCTGCTGAAGGCTAGGGACATACCTGCCTGGGATAGAAAATCAGTGAGCTCAATCATGTCTCTCTTCATATAGTCCAGGGAGGTATGTCTCAATTCATTCACACCAACATGGTCTATGACAAAGTCATAACAGTACCTGTTGTTAAGGGACTTGAGTCCATCTGTGATATGGTGGATTCTGGCACCTGACGGACAACTAACCGTGACTTTCTCCTTATCCAGCCTGTTGAGAGGTACATCTGTGTGTCTCACAATAGAGTTTCCTATGACTTATATGTTGGGTTTATGGTGAAGCCTTACTGGCTATGAGATACAGGTATGTGGACTATGCATGGTATGTGGTGTAGAGGGCTGTGATTGCGTGTGTTTTTGCCTCGGAGGTCTCCTTTGTTTTGGTTTGTTTACGTGGACGACCTCCACATATGTGGGTGTGTGTTGTGTAGGTGTGGGTGGTGTTTGAGGGGTAATGATTGTGTAGACATTTTCAGTGCCAGATATATTGGCTTGAGAGGAAGAGAGCGTGGACTCTATGTTCCTAATGTAGTGGCATCTCTCACAAATTCTGTTTCTAGATAGTAGTAGTAGATGGTTAGGGTGGCCTAATGGTTACAAACACAAGGTACAGGGTTTGAGTCTCACAAGTGATAATTAGCTAGGCTTAAAATGGCTCACAAGGACAGTTAACTTAGTGATAACCTATGAACAAAATATATATATACATGAGGCAGATGCTACACTGTCTCAGGATACCCATATCATCCAGACTGGCAGGAGAAACTGTAGGAAACTATCCATCGATATTTGTCAAAATGAGGGAGAAAGTCCAGGGAGAGCTAAGGGGTGGGCCTAAAGCCCAAGTGCTTAAACCAAAACTAAGAGGCTTAGAGTAACACTTAACAATTTAGACAGGCTATAAACAAGCAGTAATAAATGCAACAGAAAAGCTGCAGTTGAACATTTTAGAGAACAAGCAGCAAGTAGCAGGAAAAAGCAAGAAGAAGTAACAGAGTAGTAGGAAGAAATACAAATGCAGAACAATATAAGCAGCTGAATAAAGTGTTTTTTATACAGTGGAAATGGAGAGAGGAGGAATAGAAAATAATTCAAGGTTAATGGGCTAAGGGGTTTGGCCTTCCTAAATGATCTCTGTATTAGAAAGAATCAGCTAATGAGATGGAACTGGGAGGAGTGCCCCAAATCAAAATTACAGTAGAGGCGAGCAACTGCAAAAGCCACCAACTTTAAGAACACAACAGCAGTTGGGGTGGGAGGGTAGGAGAAAACAAAATTTGTCCACAGGTCAGCAAATATTTAAATGCAGACACAGTTAAGACAGATAAGTAAATAATTCAGTCAAGCAAAAAATAAAGACAGTGCAGAACACTGAACAGTTGAAGTATAAAAAATATACTTATCAGCTCTATATATACAAAATGTTTGAGAAGCACTCTCAGTTAAGCACAATGGAGCTTCTAGCAATGATATGCAGAAATTCACACAAACAAGGTGTGGGGTAACACAATAAGGGAGGGGGGACACATTAGTGAAGGAAGCATAAGACACAAGGCAGACAATGGTAAAATTCAGATTGTATAACATGACGTGGTCGGTTATGGACACAAAAAAAATGGGTTACATTGGGTATCAGGATAGGATGGGGACCTCAGAAATAAATACTCTGCCAGCTTTGACACAGTGGGGAATTACTCACTGTCATCACTGGGTCCTGCCTCAGTAACTGCAGGCAGCACTGGACAGGGAAATGTCTCAACAAGTCATTGGCACATGATTCAGTACAGCCTATGTGGGTATCAAACTTCATGTACATAATCTCCCACAAAAGCTCTACCAGCCATAGACAAGTGGCATAACATCAACACTGGCACTGTTCCCAGTGGGTACCAATACACTATCACCTGGGGCAGAGCAACCTGATGCAACTAATGCAGGTGCCAATACACCATCACCTGGGGCAGAGCTACCTGATGGAATTACTGAAGGTACCACTGCATCATCACCTGGGGCAGAGCTCCCTGATGCAAGTAGTGCAGGCACCAATGCACCATCACCTGCAGCAGAGCGCCCTGATGCATACCAATGCACCATCACCTGGGCAGAGCTACCTGATGCAAGTAGTGCAGGTAGCAACAAACCATCAGCTGGGGCACAGCAACCTGATGCAAGTAGTGCAGTTAACAAAGCACCATCACGTAGGGCAGAACTATCTGATCCAAGTAGTGCAGGTACCAATGCAGCATCACCTGGTGCAGAGCTACCTGATCCAAGTAGTGCAGGTACCAATGCACCATCACCTGCAGTAGAGTGCCCTTATGCATACCAATGCAACATCACCAGGGCAGAGCTACCTGATGCAAGTAGTGAAGGTACCAACACACCAGCAACTGGGGCAGAGCTACCTGATGCATGTAGTGCAGTTACCAATGCACCATCTCCTGAGGAAGAGCTACCTGACACAAGTAGTGCAGGTACTAATGCACCATCACCTGGGGCAGAGCTACTTTATGCAAATAGTGCAGGTACCAATGCATCATCACCTGGGGCAGAGCTACCTGATGCAAGTAGTGCAGGTATCAATCCATCATCACCTGGGGCAAAGCTACCTAATGCAAGTAGTGCAGCTACCAATGCACCATCACCTGGGGCAGAGCTACCTGATGTAAGTACTGCAAGTACCAACATACAAGCACCTGGGACAGAGCTCCCTGATGCAAGTAGTGCAGGTGCAAATGCAGCATCACCTGGGGCAAAGCTACCTGATGCATGTAGTGCAGGTACCAATGCACCATCACCTGGGGCAGAGCTACCTGATGTAAGTACTGCAAGTACCAACATACAATCACCTGGGACAGAGCTCCCAGATCCAAGTAGTGCAGGTAACAATGCAGCATCACCTGGGGTAGAGCTACCTGATGCAAGTAGTGCAGGTACTAATGCACCATCACCTGGGGCAGAGCTACCTGATGCAATAGTGCATGTACCAATGCAACATTACCTGGGGCACAGCTCCCTGATGCAAGTAGTGCAGGTACCAGTGCACCATCACCTGTAGCAGAGATCCCTGATGCAAGTTGTGCAGGTACTAATGCACCATCACTTGCAGCAGAGCTCCCTGATGCAAATAGTACAGGTATGAATGCACCATCACCTGGGGCAGGGTTACATGACGCAAGTAGTGCAGGTACCAATGTATCATCAACTGGGGGAGAGCTACCTGATGTAAGTAGTGCAGGTACCAGTGCATCATCACCTGGGGCAGAGCTACCTGATGAAGCAGTGCAAGTACCAATGCACCATCACCTATGGCACAGCTACCTGATGCAAGTAGTGCACATAACTGCACAGCACCACCTGGGGCAGAGCTCCCTGATGCAACTAGTGCAGGTACTAATGCAGCATCACCTGGGGCAGAGCTTCCTGGTGCAATAATGCAGGTACCAATGCATCATCACCTGGAGCAGAGCTACCTGATGCAAGCAGTGCAGGTACCAATGCACCCTCACCTGGGGCAGAGCTACCTGATGCAAGTAGTGCAGGTACAAACACACCAGCACATGGGGCAGAGCTACCTGATGCAAGTAGTGCAGTTACCAATGCACCATCACCTGGGGCAGAGCTACCTGACACAAGTAGTGCAGGTGCTAATGCACCATCATCTGGGGCAGAGCTATTTTATGCAAATAGTGTAGGTACCAATGCAGCATCACCTGGGGCAGAGTTACCTTATGCAAGTAGTGCAGGTACCAATGCACCATCACCTGGGGCACAGCTACCTGATGTAAGTACTGCATATACCAACGTACCATCACCTGGGGCAGAGCTCCCTGATGCAAGTAGTGCAGGTGCCAATGCAGTATCACCTGGGGCAGAGCTATCTTATGCATGTAGTGCAGGTACCAATGCACCATCACCCGGGGCAGAGCTCCTTGATGCAAATAGTCCAGGCACCAATGCAGCATCACCTGGGGCAGAGCTACCTGATGCAAGTATTGCAGGTACCAAGGCACCATCATCTGGGGCAGAGCTCCCTGACGCAAGTATTGCAGGTACCAAGGCACCATCATCTGGGGCAGAGCTCCCTGACGCAAGTTGTGTGGGTACCAATGCACCATCACCTGGGGTAGAGCTACCTGATGTAAGTAGTGCACATACCAATGCATCATAACCTGGAGCAGAGCTACCTGATGCAAGTAGTGCAGGTACCAATGCACCCTCACCTGGGGCAGAGTTCACTGATGCAAGTAGTGAAGGTACCAACACTCCAGCAGCTGGGGCAGAGCTACTTGATTCATGTAATGCAGTTACCAATGCACCATCACCTGGGGCAGAGCTACTTTATGCAAATAGTGCAGGTACCAATGCATCATCACCTGGGGCAGAGCTACCTGATGCAAGTAGCACAGGTACCAATCCATCGTCACCTGGGGCAGAGCTACCTGATGGAAGTAGTGCAAGTGCAAATGCAGCATCACCTGGGGCAGAAATACCTGATGCATGTAGTGCAGGTACCAATGCACCATCACCTGGGGCAGAGCTCCTTGATGCAAGTAGTCCAGGTGCCAATGCAGCATCACCTGGGGCAGAGCTACCTGATGCATGTAGTGCAGCTACCAATGCACCATCACCTGGGTCAGACCTCCCTGATGCAAGTTGTGCAGTTACCAATGCACCATCACCTGTAGCAGAGTTCACTGATGCAAGTAGTGCAGGTACCAATGCACCATCACCTGGGGAGAGCTACCTGATGCAAGTAGTGCAGGTATCAGTGCAGAATCACCTGGCACACAGCTACCTGATGGAAGTAGTGCACATACCAACACAGCATCACCTGGGGCAGAGCTCCCTGATGCAACTAGTGCAGGTACCAATGCAGCACCACCTGTGGCAGAGCTTCCTGATGCAAAGGTGCAGGTATCAATGCAGCATCACCTGGGGCAGAGCTTCCTGATGCAATAGTGCATGAACCAATGCACCATCACCTGGGGCAGAGCATCCTAATGCAAGTTGTGTAGGTACCAATGCTCCATTACATGGAGTAGAGCTACCTAATGCAAGTAGTGCAGGTACCAATGCACCCTCACATGGGGCAGAGCTACCTGCTGTAAATAGTGCAGGAGCCAGTACACCATCACCTGCACCATAGCTCCTTGATGCATACCAATGCACCATCACCTGGGCAGAGCTACCTGATGCAAGTAATGCATGTACCAATGCAGTATTACCTGGGGCAGACCTTCATGATGCAAGTAGTGCAGGTACCAATGCACCATCACCTGGGGCAGAGCTCACTGATAGAAGTTGTGCAGGTACCAATGCACCATCGCTTCTGGCAGAGCTCACTGATGCAAGTAGTGCAGGTACCAATGCACCATCATCTGGGCAGAGTTTCCTGATTCAAGTAGTGCAGGTATCAATGCAACATCACCTGGGACAGAGCTACCTGATGCAAGTAGTGCAGGTAACTATGCACCATCATCTAGGGCAGAGCCACCTGATGCAAGTAGTGCAGGTACCAATGGACCATCACCTGGGGCAGAGCTACCTGATGCAAGTAGTGCAGGTAGCAATGCAGCAGCATCTGGCGCAGAGCTACCTGATGCAAGTAGTGCAAGTACAATTCACCATCACCTGGTGCAGAGCTACCTGACGCAAGTAGTGCAGGCATCAAAGCAGCATCACCTGGGTCAGAGCTACCTGATGCAAGTAGTGCAAGTAGCAATGCAGCAGCATCTGGCACAGAGCTACCTGATACAATTAGTGCAGCTACCAATGCACCATCACCTGGCACAGAGCTACCTGATGCAAGTAATGCAGGTACCATAGCACCATCACCTGGCACAGAGCTACCTGATGCAAGTAATGCAGGTACCATAGCACCATCACCTGGGGCAGAGCTACCTGATCCAAGTAGTGCAGGTACCAAAGCACCATCACTTGAAGCAGAGCTACCTGATGCATGTAGTGCAGGTACCAAAGCACTATCACCTTGGGCAGAGCAACCTGATGCAAGTAGTGCAGGTAGCAATGCAGCAGCATCTGGTGCAGAGCTACCTGATGCAAGTAGTGCATCTACCAATGCACCAAAACCTGGCGCAGAGCTACCTGGTGCAAGTAGTGCATGTACCAAAGCACCATCACCTGGGGCAGAGCTACCTGATGCAAGTAGTGCAGGTAGCAATGCAGCAGCATCTGGCGCAGAGCTACCTGATGCAAGTAATGCAGCTACCAATGCACCATCACCTGGCACAGAGATACCTGATGCAATTAGTGCATGTACCAGAGCACCAACACCTGGGGCAGAGCTACCTGATCCAAGTAGTGCAGGTATCAATGCACAGTCACCTGGGGAAGAGCTACCTGATGCAAGTAGTGCAGGTACCAGTGCACCATCACCTGGTGCAGAGCTAGCAGATGCAAGTAGTGCCCCCTTAGATTAGTTCCCTGTGCCTCTGTCCAGCACAGCCACTGAAGTGATCCCTGGGGTAAACTTTCTGTTTCCCATCCACAATGAGCTCTGCCTAATGTAGATTTGAATCTTATTCCAAAGCATGGGAAGTCTTTGGGGCAGGAATCTATCCCTCCAGCACGTCCTATTTATTGTTGTGGTGAGTTTAAGATCCCTAGAGCATGTGGCTCAAGGGTATAAGGTTTTCTTTAGGTGGAGCATGTCCATCAATTCTGGGTTGGACATGGTCTTGTATGTCAGGCAGAGATCACCTCTGAGTAGGCGGTATGCAACTGAGTACAGCTGGAATTTCTTCAGTCAAGCTGCATAGGGCATCTGTTTGAGGCCAGTGATCCTCTTGGTGAGGTACTTGTGTGGTCTTTCCAGCTGTTGCAGGTGTCTTGTAAGGTACATCCCAAATGGAGCGTTGTATTCTATGATGGGTCTGATGAGTGATGAGTAGAGGGTCACACTGACCTCTTTTGATCTGGATGCAAACCCTTTTGTGATTAGGTGGGCCATGTAGAAGGATTTTCTAACCACTTTGGCAATGTGATTATCAAAGGTGAGATTACTATCTACTTGGGTCCCCAGATCCCTTATTACATCTTCTGTATTTAGGGGACTACCACCTATGTGGTAGTTTGTGGGTACTTTGTTTTTTTCAAAGGGGATGACTATGCACTTTTTGGCATTTAGCTTGAGGCCATGATTTTGACACCAGGTATCCATCTCAGTGAGACCCTTTTGGAGGATGTCTGTGTCAGCCAGAGAGTCAATTTTAGCCCCTAGTTTGCAGTCGTCTGTGAACTTAGTCAGCCATTGTCCTCCTGTGCTTGCTTTTACCTCTGAGAAGTATATGTCGAACAGGAAGGGTCCTAGGACTGAGCCCTGTGGAATGCCACTTGTAACTGGTTTAGAGTTGGACCTAGCTCACGCAACTCTCACCATGTGGGTTCTGTCCATGAGCCAGTTGGCAACCCATCTTGTGACATAGGGGTTTATGTTCAGGCTGGTGAGCTTGTCTATAATTCCAGAATGGGGAATGGTGTCGAAGGACTTAGCGAGGTCTAGGTAGGCTGTGTGTGCAACCTTTCCCTCGTCTATAGCCTTGGTAACTCTCTCAAAGAAGTCCACCAGGTTTAGGAGGCATGATCTGCCCTTAACAAAGCCGAACTGGGTAGGGTCTAGTGCGTGGAGGTTCCCAATGTCTCTGTTAATGAGTTCCATGATGATGGGCTCCATAGCCTTGCAGACCAAGCTAGTCAGGCTTATAGGGTGATAGTTCCCAGGGTCTGTTGTGGCTCCACCTTTGTGGAGCAGAATAACCATTGCTGTGTTCCACTCCCTGTGTACGTAGCCTGTGGAGAGGCTGAGTTTGAACAGTGTGTTTAGGTGAGGGGTTAGTTCATCTTTGAGCTTGTGAAGGACACAGACTGGCACACCATCTGCTCCCATTGATGCTGTGTTTTTGGCTTTGGAGAGGGCTGTTTTAACCTGAGTGTCTGTGATTTCAGGGACTCTACATTCTTCTGGTATGCTTATGGGCCCTTTTGGGGGTGAGATGGGAGTGAAGTTTGCACTGAACCTGTCTGCCAGGATGTTTGCAATATCGGTCGGTTCACTATATTTTGTGCCATTCTCCACTAACTCTGAGCAGATCTGAACATTGCCACTTAGATTCTTGACATAACTAAAGAATGCCTTGTGGTTATCTTTGGAGTCATTGGCAATTTTTCTTTCAAAGCTCGCCTTGGATGATTTTAGGAGGGATTGTAGTTTCTTGCTGATACTGGTTAAGGATGTCTTCCCTTCTTGGAATTTTACTCTTTTCTGTACTAGTTTCCTCCTTCTATTGTATAGCGTGTTTATGGCAGGAGTCCACCAGACTGGTTTCCTTTTCTTGAAGTGAGTCTTGGTTTTGCTTGGGATGGCACGATCCATGCATTCTTGCAGGTGCCCATAGAATGCATTAGTAAAGGATTTTGCAGCTTGGACAGCATTATCCTTCAGCATGGGGGCAGTGAAACTTTCCACCTCGGTCTTAAGTAACATGAAGTTTGCTTTTGAAAAATTTTTCACGGTGGTTTCCTTGTCCGGGGGTGGGGGCGGAATGTGGATATCCAAAGTGATTTGTTTATGGTCAGATCTAACCAGCGACGGTTTGACCTCTGGTGTGGAACACCGGTCACCCATGTTGGGGATGACGAGGTCCAATATATTGTCACCTCTGGTGGGTGTGTTGACCAATTGAACCAGGGCGTTTGAGTTTATAAATTCTAGGAAATGTTGGGCAAGGGAGTTAGTACTTGAGTAGTTCTCCCAGTTAATTTTGGGGTAATTGAAATCACCCAATATTAGAGTGTCTGGTAGGATCTTTATGTTTCCCAGTGTTTCCAGAAACGTGGAATGGGGGTCCTGGGACATGGTGGGTGATCTGTAGCAAGCTACAATTTGAACTGCAGTTTTGCCCATTGTTAGTTGCATGTGGATGATCTCTGAAGCATTTTGCTGTGCCACTAACCTGGAGGTGTGGGTATCCCTGATGAATATGGATATGCCCCCTCCTTTTGTATTTCGGTTTGGGTTCTGTGGCCAAAATGTATGGTATGAGTTGTAGCCTGGTAGTGCTGGGGTGCTCTATGGAGCCTTAAACCAGGTTTCTGTTACTGCACATATATCAGTTTTCTCCATACTGAGGAGTGCCTCGAGTGCATGCATTTTGAGGTTTAGACTTCTGGCATTGAGTAGCATTACTCTCAATCTTTTGTTACTTGTGCTATTTACGGCAGTGGGTTTGTCTTTTGAGCCTTGCCTAAAAAAGGCACTATGGGGGTGGCAAGAGCCTTGGCCAGTATTCAAAAGCCTAAGGGTGACAGGTGCAAGCCATCTCTAGCAAAGCAGCGTGGCTTGTCGAGCATGTCATCCCAGGTGGACAGACACTGGATTCCCTTTGAATGACACCAGAAACTTAGCCAGTTGTTGAAATTATTATTTTTTTCTTTATACCATGGTATCATTCTTGGTGAGGGCAGGATGCTACTTAGGGTCAGGGTCATACCGGCCTGGGCTACATGATCAGAGAGCTCTTCCATGTCTCTTTTCATGTACTCCAGGGAGGTATGGCTCAGGTCATTCACACCAACATGGACAATGACAGAGTCATATTTGTACTTGTTCTGGAGTGACCTGAGTGCTTGTGTTATGTGGCGGATCATGGCTCCTGACTGGCAGCTAACAGTAACCTTCTCCTTATTCAGTCTAGTGAGTGGGACGTCAGTGTGCCTGACTATAGAGTCACCTATTACTATTATGTTGGGTATGTTATGTTGCCTTAGGGGCATGGCACACTGGTTTTGTGAAGTATGTGTTTCATGGTTTGTGTTGGGGGGTGGAGGTTGCTTGGATGTTTGCTTTGGAGGTCTCTATTGGTTTTGCAGATTTTTATTTAGAGCCTCCGGGTATGTTTTCACGTATTTATGTGTGTTTTTTGCCGGTGATGGTTTAATTGGTCTATGTGAGACTGGTGGTGTGATGCAAGTATTTCCCTTTTCCTCTTGACTGTCTGATCCAGTCTTGGGTTGAGAGAGCTTAGCCTCCAGTTTGGCTGTATAATTGCATCTCTCGCATGTATTAGTGCTTGGTGGTAGGAGGAGAGGGTTGTCTGTGTACATGTGGCAGCTGTTACATTGCCTCACAATGCCCAGATTCACCAGTTGGACTGGAGAGTACACCTGAAACTGCCCTTTGGACATGTCTGGATAGGTACCGTGAACTGTTTTACTGGATGGCTGGTAAGGTCGTATTCAGAGCCTTGTCCTTCTGTACAGTACAGATGGGTCTAGTGCTAGGGTTTATAAGTGCTTGCTATAAGTTTTGAGCAGGTGCCGGGCAGAGAAATGAATGGCTTGCATGCTTAAGTTGAAAGTTTGTCTAGTTCCAAGGGAAAAATTGAAGAGGAGACTTTGTGGAGCTGGGAATAATTTTACCCTAGCTAACTGGTGCTGCCCAGTGCACAAAACCAGGCAAATGCGGTATTTATAGCAGGGAAATGAAAGAGATAGAGATTAGCCCAAAATGGCCAATAAACTACTAATTTCTGGGCTGAAACCACTCCTTCAGGGACAAATAGGCTGCTCAAAGCTTCCCTCTCTCACAGTTGAACAGAGAAGGTTCCTTTTATCCAAGTAAGGTATGAGCAAATACAGAGATTTGTAACACAGTCCTGAATTCAGCACTTACCTAAAAACTGGACTATGCTAGCTTAGAAAGGCGGGAAACAAGTATATCATGTCACATTGCCACAGTAGTCAGGAAGTCCTTCTACGTGATACACCTCATCATAAAAGGGTTCTCATCCCGGAAAAAATAGGTCATTGTTCCCCTCTACTCAACACTCATTAGACCCATTATAGAGTACAACACCCCTTTTGGAATGTACCTCACAAGACATCTGCAGCAGCTGGAAAGGCTACAGAAGTACCTCACAAAGAGGATTACTGGCATCAAGCAAATGCCCTACACTGACCCCCTCAAAAAACTCCAGCTTTACTTCGTAGCATATCGCCTCCTCAGTGGTGATCTCTGCCTAACATATAAAGCTATGTCAAACCCAGGGCTGTTGGACATGCTACACATAAAGAAATCCCAATCCCTCCAAGCTACACGCTCTAGGGACCTAAACCTTGTCACCACAATAAACAGGACTTGCTGGAGGGATAGATTCCTGTCTCAGAGACTTCCCATACTCTGGAACAGGCTGCCCATCTATGCCAAGCAAAGTTCTTCATTAGCATTCTTCAAGAAAAATCCTGATGAGTGGATGGGAAATAGGAAATATACCCTGGGGATCACTTCTGTGTCTCTGCTCGACAGTGGCACAAGAAAATAACTTTCGTGGGTGGCGTAAGCCAGGGAACCTTGTTGGCTAGGCTTACATAGGCCCTTGGGCCGATAGCCTAGTATCTACCTATGAACCTATGAACCTATATTCTTTTATTTTTTTGTTTTTTGTTTTTTTTTTTTTCCAGAAAATAAAGCAGATACAATAAAAAAAAAACACTTTAAATGCACAGAAAAGGATACTTACTGTTATATATCGCAGATCAGAGTTGTAGTCAATGACCCTAGTAATAAAGTAGGAAGAAACACAAATATAGTAAAAGCAGATGAATAAAGTGCATTTTTTATATATATAAAACAATAGAAAACGAACAAACTGATTTAAACAAGTTACCCAATTAACCAGAAAAAAAGCTCAAAACTTAGCTCTGTTTCAGCAGTTTTCAATCAGACAATTCTAACTGCACACTCCTGCTACTAGGGTGCAGGGGAACCTTCTCCAAAAAAGGCTGGCCTGGATCAATGCTCAAGTTATACAAACAAAGCTAGATTCAGCAGGCCTGAATCTGGTCTATGCTACAGCAACAAAGCGCACCAGTTTCAGAAAGAAACAGTTCAAATAAGCAGGCACCATAAGCCTGTGACCAGAAATTCCCGGCTCAGAAGGGCAGAATCCAGCCCCTCCTTCCACAAGAGTGCAGACCACAAACTTTCTTAATGTAGAATAATTGGCCTGAAGCCCAAGTGCTTAAACCAGAACTAATACACTTTTAGAACAGCAGACATTGGGCCTTCAATCAGCAATTCCCAGCTTAGAAGGATGTAAGCTGCCTGTCCTGCCAAAACAGTGCAGACCACAAACCGTCTTAATGTAAAACAGCCCGTATGAAGCCCAAGTGCTTAAACCAAAATACTTAGAATAACAGTTACAATTTAATCAGGCTACTACCAATCAGTAATAAATGCAGCAGAATAAATAAAATTGAGTACTTTTAAGAAAAGCAAAATAAAGTAGGAGGAAACACAAATACAGTAAAAGCAGATGAATAAAATGCAAAAAATGTTTTAAGTGCAAGGAGAGAGGAAGGAAGAACCTAAGTGGGTTGGCCTTCTCAAATCTTCTCTCTGTATTGCTCTGAGGTTCCTGAATTTTGTTAATTCAAAAGCCCTGAAACAGTTAGTCTGCAGCCCTATAAGGGCTTAAAAGTCCTAGGCTAGTGCTGACCAACATGGGGACACTGCACTACCCACTGTGTGTTGCCCTCCCTGGTAAGATCAGACCATAAATCAGTCTTGTTTGAAGAAAAGATCAGACCTGACACCCCTACAGGAGCAAAAAGACTGTAAAATGTCATCAAAGCAAACTATAGCCTACTGAGCGAGTGTATAACAATTTTCAAAGCCTCTGCTAAAACAGCCAACAATGACTCTTATGCAGAAGAGTACACAAATGCCCTTTATAGTCACAGCTGGAAAGGCCGCAGAAATACCACACGCTCCAGGGATGTAAACCTTATCATCACAATGAACAAAACATGCTGGAGGGATAGGTTCCTGACCTAGAGACTCCCCAGACTCTGGAATAGATTGCCCATACATGTCAAGCAGAGCACCTCCTTGGCCCTCTTCAAAAGGAACCTTGACGATTGGATGGGAGAAAGGAAATTCACCTCAGGGATCACGTCAGTCACCCTGCTAGACAGGGGTCCAGGGAAGTAAATAGTGTGGGAAGAAATAGCCAGGAAATTGTTATGTCTAGGCTTGTATGGGCCCTAGGGCTGATAGCCTAGTACCAACCTATGAACCTATGAACTGTCAGAAAACAGTATAAAAAATAAAATGCAGTGTCTGTAGGTTCATCGACACTCTTTATTGAAAAAGCAATTACTTCAGTTAGCGCTTTCATCTCCTTTTACTCACAGAGACTTCTTCAGACCACTTAAACAAATACATTGACTCAGCTGTACCTGACAGGACTAAAACTAGGTCCTCCCCAAAAAAACAAGCTACCCTGGTGGACTGTAAGTATAAATAAGTTATATACCAAAATAAAGAAACTAATATGTAAAAAAAAAAGGAAGCTTATTCAACAGAGGAATAATACCCCCACAGCTTGAACAAGCAAATCAGATCTCTTGTAAAATCCTCTAAGACTGGTTATGAGACTAAATTAGGATCCTTAGCTAAAGACAACCATAATGCATTGTTTAGCTTCATATGAAAACTTAAAAGGGAATGCCCATCTGTGTGCCAATCTTATAGTGGAAGGTACCACTCACTCTGAACCTGAGGAAATTGCCAACCTGTTAGATAACAGATTTGGCAATAACTTCAGCCCCCTGTTCCCACCAGCCATACCTAAAAATATGCCTGACACCAGTCCTCTACTGAGTATCTCCAAAGAACAGGTCATACAATGGCTCTCTAAGGCCAAAGACATGGCCTCTATGGGACCAGATAATATCCTAGGTTGCTTACTAAACAATCTATAACAAGACCTAGCAGAACCAGCTGGCACCCTCTTTAACCATAGCCTGAACATTGGCTTTGTTCCTGCAGAGTGGAGAACAGCAACAATAATCCCCTTACACAAAGGGGTACATCAGCCAACCAAGGTAACTATCAACTGATAAGCCTGACCAGCCTTACCTGCAAGGGCATGGAAAGAATACTCATGGACCTTATCACCAAGGATACAGGTGACCTTCGACCTCTTCATCCTAATCATGGACCTTATCAACAAGGATACAGGTGACCTTCGACCTCTTAATCCTAATCATGGACCTTATCAACAAGGATACAGGTGACCTTCGACCTCTTAATCCTAATCATGGACCTTATCAACAAGGATACAGGTGACCTTCGACCTCTTAATCCAACCCAGTCTGCTTTGGTTAAACATGGATTTTGCTTATTAAACCTGGTGGACTTCTTTGAGAATCAACAAGCTTTACAACAAAAGGAAGAAACTGTTGTCCAAGGGTAAAAAGGCACAAATTCACAATTGTAAAAACTCCCTCCTTAGCCTCAACAAGCAAATTAGATCACTGGTGAAAACCTCCAAAGCCAATTATGAATCGAAAGTAGCCTCCAAAACAAAGGGTAACCACAAAGCCTTTTTCAGTTACATCAGGAACCTCCATGGCAAAGCCAATGTTTGTTCTGAATTAGTTCTTAATGATACCACTTACACTGATCCTGTTGACGTAGCCAACCTGCTACAAGATAGGTTCAGTGCAAACCTCACCCCCCTGACCCCTCCCCAAAGGCCTATTTGACATCCCGGATACTTGTACCGCACCTCACATCTCCATAGACCAAGTGTTAAAGGCTTTATCCAAGGCAAAGAACACAGCTTCCATGGGACCTGATAGTATCCCAGAATGTATTCTGCACCATCTCCAGCAAGAACTAACCTCGCCATTGAGCACCCTATACTACCATAACCTAAGTACAGGCTTCATTCCAGCAGAATAGAGAACTGCCATTGTCATCCCCTTGCACAAAGATGGTGCCACTACTGACCCTGAAAACTGTCACCTCATTAGTTTGACAAGTTTGATCTGTAAGGCCATGGAGCCTATTATCATGGACCTCATAAACAAGGATATAGGCAATTTCCAAGCACTTGATCCCACCCATTTCAGATTCGTCAAGGGCAGATCTTGCCTGTTGAAGTGGATGACTTTTTTGAGACTGTCACCAAGGCCCTGGATGAGGGAGTCAGTACATACAGCGTACCTTGACTTGGCCAAAGCCTTTGATACAATACCACAAAAATAAATCCAAATAGTGCTAATAAAAAAACAAACCACAAAATGAGGCACTACCAAGTATCATCAACACAACTGTGTCACAAGAAAACACTTTATTCACTGCAGAGGCTCCAAAACATTAACATTCAACAAAAATTAAATTTTTTATCATGAAAATGACTTCTTCAGATAGAGCACTGAAGCAAATATGACATCTTAAATATCAAGTCTAATTAAAAACTGTCCAATCAAAAATTATTTCCAATAAATTAATAAACCCACGTAAAAGACATACAATATAAAACATTGACTATAGACTAAAAAATCTGATACAAAGAAGTTTTCTGTTGATAAATCATACTATGTAACATTCTTTATAGATTAATACTAAGATAAGTGCTCTTGCAAGCCATTTTAAGCCTAGCCAATTATCCCTTATAAGACTCAAACTCTGCACTTTATTTGTAAGACAAACACCTTAACCATTAGGCTACTCTCCCAACCCCTGGTTACACTGGTGTTACTATAAAAATGTAAATGTGTTTTAAAACATAAAAGGTTCCAAACACAGTGTTTTATCTCTACCTACTGATCAAAGGGGATATTACAGTTTGGCTGCTCTAAGTTTTAGTACTGGAGCTACAGAACCAGTATCATTCATACCTGGCCATTTATTAGCTTCAAGTACTATCCAACAAAACAGTTCTTTGTACTCAGTATTAAGTTCCCAAGGCCCCCCTCTCTTATCTTTGGTTATAATTTCTAAATTAAAGAATGTAAAATGTTTATGGAAAGGGGCTATCCATGTGAATTAATAAGTGAAATTACAGCAGAAGTAGCTTTGGAAAGAAAAGCTAGCTTTGCACCCATATTGGGACAGGATAATGTTTGTGTTGGTAGAATAAATAATATTAATAATAACAATACAGTGTTTGAGCTTTTGTGACCAATTATACTGGTGATGTGGGTGTTATTTTGAATATGGTTGAAAAGGAATGGAATACATTTGCTGCTATATCTGACTTGGGTATTTTTGATACACCCCTAAAATGTATTTAGGTTTATAGGTTCATAGGTAGGTACTAAGCTATCGACCCAAGGGCCTAAGTAAGCCTAGCCAACAAGGTTCCCTGGCTTATGCCACCCAAGAAAGTTAATTTCCTGTGCCCCTGTCGAGCAGAGCTACAGAAGTGATCCCCGGGGTATATTTCCTATTTCCCATCCACTCATCAAGATTTTTCTTGAAAAGTGCTAATGAGGAACTTTGCTTGACATAGATGGGCAGCTTGTTCCAGAGTATAGGAAGAATCTGGGAGAGGAATCTATCCCTCCAGCATGTCCTGTTTATTGTGGTGACAAGGTTTAGGTCCCTAGAGCATGTAGCTTGGAGGGATTGGTATTTCTAAAGGTGTAGCATGTCCAACAGCTCTGGGTTTGACATAGCTTTATATGTTAGGCAGAGATGTCCTCAGAGTAAGTGATATGCTACAGAGTAAAGCTGGAGTTTTTTGAGACGGTCAGTGTAAGGCATCTGTGTGAGGCCAGTAATCCTCTTTGTGAGGTACTAATGTGGCCTTTCCAGCTGCTGCAGATGTCTTGTGAGGTGCATTCCAAAAGGGGTGTTGTACTCTATAATGGGTCTAATGAGTGCCGAGTAGAGGGGAAAAATAACCTCTTTTTTTTCTGGATGAGAACCCTTTTGTGATGAGGTATGCCACACAGAAGGATTTCCTGACTACTGTGGCGATGTGATTATCAAAGGAGAGACTACTGTCCACCTGGGTCCCAAGGTCTCTTATCCCACATTTGGCATTAAGTAGACTGCTGTTTATGTGGTAGTTCATGGGTACAGAGTTTTTACCAAAGCGAATGACAATGCACTTTTTGGCATTGCGATTGAGGCCATGCCTCTGACACCAGGCCTCTGTCTCAGTGAGGCCCTTCTGTAGGATGTCCACATCATTTGGAGACTCGACTATGGCTCCTAGTTTGCAGTCATCTGTGAACTTCGTTAGCCAAATACCTTCTGTGTTAGCCTGTATTTCAGAGAAGTAGATACCAAACAGGAGAGGTCCCAGGACTGAACCCTGTGGTACTCCACTTGTCACTGATTTGAAGTCAGATTTGGAGTCTGCAACTTTTAAAGTGTGGGTTCTGTCAGTGAGCCAGTTGGCAACCCATCTTGTGACGTAGGGATTTATACCTAGTTTAGTGAGTTTAGCTATAATTCCAGAATGGGGGATGGTGTCAAAAGCCTTGGCGAGGTCAAGATAGGCTGTTAAACACCTTACCCTCATCTATGGCTTTGGTGACTGCCTCAAATAAGTCAATCAGGTTCAGAAAGCATGATCTGCCTTTCATAAACCTAAAATGGGTGGGGTCCAGAGTTTGGAGGTTACCAATGTCTTTGTTTATGAGTTCCATGATGATACGTTCCATGGCCTTGCAGACCAGTCTTGTCAGGCTAATAGGGCGATAGTTCCCAGGATCAGTGGTTGCTCCCCCTTTGTGAAGTGGGATAACTGTTGCTGTCTGCCATTCAGTGGGCACAAAGCATGATGTGAGACTATCACTGAACATGGTGCTTAGGTGGGGAGCCAGTTCGCTCTAAAGTTCGTGTAAAACGCAGTCTGGGATGTTGTCCGAGCCCATGGATGCTGTGTTTTTGGTTTTAGAGAGTGCAGCTTTTACCTACATAGATGTGGTTACAGGGACTCTGCAGTTTTCTTGTATAGATATGGGCCTTTTAGGGGGTGGGGGGGGGATAAAGTTAGTACTGAACCTATCTGCCAGGATGTTGGCAGTATCAGTTGGTTCTGTAATTTTTGTGCCGTTGTGCTGTAACTCAGAGCAGATCTGGGTGTTGCCATTGAGATTCTTGACATAGCTATAGAATGCTTTGTGGTTGTCTTAAGAATCAGTGGTGATTTTGCTTTTGTAGCTAGCTTTGGCGGATCTTATAAGGGATCTCAGCTTCTTACTGAGGCTAACCAGGGAGCTCCTCCACTCATGGTATTTTACTCTCTTTTGCAACAGTTTCTTTCTACTGTTGTAGAGTCTGTTTATGGCAGGGGACCACCAGATTGGCTTCCTTTTTTTTGGAGGATAGACTCTTGGTTCTGTTTGGGATAGCACGATCCATGCACTCCTGTAAGTGCTTATAGAGTGCATTTGTGTGGGATTCAGCAGTCGTAACTGTATTGTCCATCTGCATGGGTGTCATGAAGTTTGCCACTTCTGTCTTAAGAAGTGTGAAGCTGGCTTTGGAGAAATTTTTTACCGTGGTTTCCTTAATGGTGGGTGGGGGCAGGATGCAGATATCTAGGGTGATTAGCTTATGATCGCATCTGACAAATGAGGAGTTGATTTCAGGTGTGGTACACTGGTCACTCATGCTGGTAATGACTAGGTCTAGGATATTGTTGTCCCTGGATGGGGTGTGGATAAGTTGATCCAGGGCATTGGAATTTAAGAATTCCAGAAAGCGTTGAGTGAAGGAGTTGGTACATGAGTAGTTTTCCCAGTCAATGATGGGGTTGTTGAAATCGCCCATTATTAGGGTATTTGGTTGAACCCTAATATTTTCCAGTATATCAAGCAAAGAGGAATGAGAATCCTGAGGCATGGTGGGGGATCTGTAGCAAGCTACAATTTGGATTGCAGTTTTGCCCAAAGTTAGTTGCACTTGGATAACCTTGGATGCATTATGCTGGGCAACTAGCCTGGAGGTGTGGATATCCTTAATGAATATGGACACACCTCCACCTTTGGTGTTTTGGTCCAGGTTATGTGGCCGAAAAGTGTGGTATGAGTTATAGCCTAGTAATGCAGAGGTGCTCTCTAGAGCCTTGAACCAGGTCTCAGTCACTGCACAGATATCGATGTTCTCCATTTTAAGGAGTGCCTCGAGTGAGTGCATTTTGAGATTTAGACTTCTAGCATTGAGTAGCATTACTCTCAGTTTGTGCTAGCCTGTTCCTTTTACGGTGGTGAATTTGTCACTTGAACCTTGCCTAAAAAAGGCACTATAGGGATGGCAAGAGCCTTAGCCAGTATCTGGAATCCCAGGGGCGACAGGTGCAGGCCATCTCTGGCAAAGCATTGTGGTATGTTGACCATGTTGTCCCAAGCAGAGATATACTGGATCCCCTTAGAATGACTTTTTTATAATTTTTGAATTCTTAGAAAAGGTTTTAGTATTAAGAATATCATAGAAAAGAAAAATGGAATTATTTACCCTGATGGGCATAGCAAAAGAGTTACTTATAAATGCGGGCACTGTTCGCAATGTCCATATATAGATATATATATATATATATATATATATATATATATATATATATATATATATATATATATATATATATATATATATATATATGGGTCCACTACATATTACCGAAACCTCATTTGCCGAAGCCCATTTGACTGAGACCAGAATACCGAAAGTTCATTTAACCGAAAGCCCATATGACCGAAAACTCATTTGACCGAAAACCAGCACTGGCAAGTATATGCCCATTTCCCCACTGTAGCGCGACCCTGGAGTGAGAAGTTGGGGGTGTCGGGGGCTACGCCCCCCACATTTTACCACAACCTTGTACTGATGTTACACGTTTTCATGGATTTTTAATGGATACGCATGAATATAATAGTACATGAACTGCAATTATGTGAAGGGCTACGCCCCCCACACCCCCCAACTTAATATTCTCACTCCAGGGTCGCGCTACAGTGGGGAAATGGGCATATACCTGCCAGTGATGGTTTTTGGTCAAATGAGTTTTCGGTCATATGGGCTTTCGGTTAAATTAACTTTCGGTATTCTGGTCTCAGTCAAATGGGCTTTGGTCAAATGAGGTTTCGGTCGTATGCAGTGAACCCATATATATATATATATATATATATATATATATATATATATATATATATATATATAAAAAATGGTGATAGGTTTGATTTACTGGCAAGAAATAGAAATTTAATTAGTAAAGAATATGGTACTTGTGATTCTAATGGTCTTGTATATTAAGTGTTATGTAAGGGATGTACTGGATTCTATATAGAAAAACTGAAAGAAAATTATGTAGAAGAATCTATAAACATCTGTATGAAATTAGGAATCATAACAATACCAACGCCTTATATAGACATAGTGCCACATGTCAGAATGCTTATAGGTTCATAGGTTCATAGGTGTGTACTAGGCTAATGGCCCTTGAGCCTTTACAAGCCTAGCCCATAGGATTACCCATGCATCGTGCTACCCGACCTTAGTTCCTAGTGCCTCTGTCGAGTAGAGCCACTGGAGTGATCCCCGGGGTGAATTTTCTACTTCCCATCCACTCATCAAGATTTCTCTTGAAGAGGGCCAGTGAGGTGCTCTGTTTGACATGCATGGGAAGTCTGTTCCATAGCATGGACAGTCTCTGGGTTATGAACCTGTCCCTCCAGCATGTTCTGTTGATTGTGGTAATGAGGTTGAGGTCTCTAGAGCATGTGGTGTGGAGGGATTGGGATTTGTTTATATGTAGCATTTCTAACAGAGCTGGGCCAGACATGGCTTTGTAAGTCAAGTAGAAATCGCCTCTAAGTAGGTGATATGAGACAGAGAATAGGTGGAGTTTTTTCAGTCTGTCCATATAGGACACATGTTTAAGGCCAAGGATCCTCTTTGTGAGGTACTTTTGTGGCCTCTCAAGTTGTTGAGGTGTCTAGTGATGTACATGCCAAATGGGGCATTGTACTTGATGATTGGCCTAATGAGGGAAGAGTAGAGGGAGACAATGACCTCTTTCTTCCTGGATGCAAAACCCTTAGTAATGAGATCTGCCACATAGAAGGACTTTCTGACCACAGTGGCAAGGTGATGGTCAAAAGAGAGGTTGCTGTCAACCTGTGTTCCCATATCTCTTATAACACCTTCTGTGTTCAGTGTACTACCATCAATGTGGTAATTCATGGGAACCAGATTTTTCCCAAGGGGGATGATGACACATTTTTTGGCATTGAGCTTAAGGCCATGGTTCTGACACTAGTCATTGGTGTCATTGAGGCCTTTCTGTAGGATGTCAACATCACTTGGGGAGATAATAATAGCTCCCAACTTGCAATCATCTGTGAACTTTGTTACCAGAGTCCCTTCGTGTTGGCCTGGACTTCAGAGAAGTAGATACCAAACAGGAGAAGACCCAGGGCCAAACCCTGTGGGACTCCACTCGTGACTGGTCGGCAGTCTGACTTAGAGTCAGCTACTTTCACACTGTGGGTTCTATCTGTGAGCCAGTTTGCACCCCACCTAGTGATACAGGGGTTAATGCCTAGCTTAGTGAGTTTTTCTAGGATTCTTGAGTGGGGAATGGTATCAAAGGCCTTGGCCAGATCAAGGTAGGCTGTATGAACCACCTTGCCTTCATCCACAGTTCTGGTGACTGACTCAAAGAAGTCGACCAAGTTAAGCAGGCATGATCTACCCTTCACAAAACTAAACTGTGTAGTATCCAGAGTTTGGAGATACCCTATATCATTGTTTATTAGGTCCATGATGATGCGTTCCATAGCTTTGCATATCAGACTCGTCAGGCTAATGGGGCAATAGTTCCCAGGGTCTGTAGTCGTTCCTCCTTTGTGGATAGGGATGACTTTAGCAGTGCGTCATTTGGTAGGAACAAAGCCTGAGGTGAGGCTGTGATTGAACAGGGCACACAGGTGAAGTGCCAGTTCACTCTGTAGTTCATGTTTATTTTACTTTCTTTATTTTAGAAGTTATAACCAAAGATATGAGAGGAGGACCTTGGGAACTTAATACTGAGTACAAAGAACTGTTTTGTTGGATAGTACTTGAAGCTAATAAATGGCCAGGTATGAATGATACTGGTTCTGTAGCTCCAGTACTAAAAATTAGAGCAGCCAAACTGTCATATCCCCTTTGGCCAGTAGGTAGAGATAGAAGATTTATTTATTGTTTATACATTATTTATATATCATGTTTTATGGTAACACCAGTGTAAGGAATGTTACATAGTGTGATTTATCAATAGAGAACTTCTTTGTATCAGATTTTTAGTCTATAGTCAATGTTTTATATTGTATGTCTTTTACATGGGTTAATTAATTTATTGGAAATGATTTTTGATTAGCCAATTTTTAATTAGACTTAATATTTAAGATGTCATATTTGCTTTGGTGCTCCATCTGAAGAAGTCATTTTCATGATGAAAATGTCATTTTTGTTGAATGTTAATGTTTAGGGCCTCTGCCGTGAATAAAGTGTTTTCATGTGACACAGTTGTGTTGGTGATACTTGGTAGTGCCTTATTTTGTGGTCCCTTTGATTCAATACCCCACTCAGGCATCACTGAAAAGCAAATACAATTTGGTGTAAATCCCTATCTCATCAGGTGGGTGGCCAACTAGCTCACCGATAGGATCCACAAAGTCAACATAGGTGCCTCCACCTCCAACAGCAGACCTGTCACTAGTAGTGACCCCAGGGTTCTGTCTTGGGATCCCTACTGTTTGACATTTACTTCTCAGAGGTCCAGGCAAGGCCTATGGCTGACCAAGTTTTCAGACAACTGTAAGATGGGTGCTGTCACTGACTCCCCAAATGATGTTAGCATACTGCAAGAGGGTCTCACTGCAACAAATGACTGGTGCCAAGTCATGGTCTTAAGCTAAATGCAAAAAAAGAATGCATTATCATACCATTTGGAAAAAACATGGCCCATACTGTTTACCACATCAACGGCAACCCCCTAAGCACACAACCTGTGGTGAAAGACCTGCACACACAGGTTGACAACAGTCTCACTTTCGACCATCATGTAGCGCCAAAGGTCAGAAAAGCCTTTTACTTGGTCCATCTCATAAGTAAAGGGATTGCATCCAGAAAAAAGGAGGTTATTACCTCTCTGTACTTCTCCCTCATTAGACCAATAATTGAGTACAAAGCCCTATTTGGTATGTACCTCTCCAAACACCTGCACCAACTGTAAAGGCCACAGAAATACCTCACAATGAAAATCCATGGCCTCCAAAACCTGTCCTATGTGGACAGGCTCAAATCACTATAACTTTACTAGGTATCATGCAGATTGTTCAGAGGTGATCTGAGTCTCGCCTACAAGGCAATCTCAGACCCTGCCTTACCAGAGATGCTCCATATCTGTAATTCTAACTTCTCGTGCATTACCCGATCAAAAAGCCTAAATCTAATATGCAACATTAACAAAACCTGCTGGAGAGACAGGTTTATCTCCCTAAGGCTCAAAAGCAACCTTCATGAGTGGATGGGAACCCACAAATCTGTCCCAGGGTTCCACCTGTGTCCTTCATTGACAGGTGCGACAGGTGCTGTTTGAGGTTTCTTTTTTGGGGATAAGCTTTTGACTAGGCTTGTAAGGGTCCCAGGGCCACTAGCCTAGTAACCTCATATGATCCTATGATTCCTATGATCCTATGTCACCAAAGCCCTGGATGAGGTCAAAGCAGTATATACCACCCATCTTGATTTGGCCAAGGCTTTTGACACAATCTCCCATTCAGGGATCATTGAGAAACTCTCCCAGCTGAAGATTAACCCATATGTCATCTGATGGGCAGCAAACTGACTCACCAACAGAATGCATACTGACAAAGTTGGGGAGTCCACCCCCACCAACACACCAGTTACCAGTGGTGTTCCACAAGGATCTGTGCTGGGTACTCTACTGTTTGGAATCTATTTATCTGAGGTCCAGGCAAAGTAGATGGCTTGTGGCTTACCAACATTGCAGATGACTGCAAACTGGGTGCAAACATTGAGTCTCCCAATGTTGCAAACATATTACAGAAGGGACTGACGCAGAAAAAGGATTGGTGTCAAACTCATGGACTAAAACTAAATACAAAACAATGCCTTATTATCCCCTTTGATAAAGAAGTAGTCTCTGCTAATTATGGTATGCATAGCACCCATCTAAGCTCAAATCCAGTGGTGTGAGACTTGGGAACACAGACTGATAGCAATCTGAACTTCGATCACCATGCATCCATAGTAGTACAGAAAGCCTTCTACATTGCTTATGTTATAAATAAGGGCATTGCATCCAACACTAAGGGAGTTATAATTGTACTGTACCTGGCCCTTATCAAACTACTGAGTACAATGTTCCCTTCTGTATGTATCTCACCAGACACCCACAGCAAATGTAAAAACCACAGAGGTTTCTAACAAAGAGAATCCAGGGCATCCAAAATAAGACTTACATAAAAAGACTGAAAGTCCTGTCCCTGTAGTCTGTGTCATACAGGCTACTGAAAAGTGACCTGTGCCTGGCCTACAAATCAGTCTCAGACCCTGCCCTAATGGAAATGCTGCACATCTACAAATGAAGTGGGACAAGAGTCACTCACTCACTCCAGGGATCTCCACCTAGCCCGTGACATTAACAAAACATGTTGGAAAGACAGATATATCTCCCACAGATTGCATCTCCTCTGGAATAAGCTCCCACTTCACGTGAAGCAGAGCTCCTCAATGACCCTATTTAAGCGCAACCTTGACAATAAATTGGTGACCGTAAATTCACCATGGGCGTGGCACCTATGATCATATAATCGCTCTGTTAACAATGACCATTTAACTCTGGTCAGTTAGGGTGCATTGTTTTCTTTATACAGCTAGGCTTGGAAAGGTCCTAGGGCCATAGGCCTAGATAACCTTCTATGAACCTATTAATACATCAGCACAATGAATGCATTTGCGTGAATTAAATCATCATCCACCATAAAATTTGTCATTTCATACAACAATTAACATAACGGTCCACTTCGAAAACTAGGAAGATGATGGCATTCTGAATTCGCTGTCTTCACCTTTGCATATTTGTAGTATTTACTATCTAGAATGACAGTAACGGCCAGTTTTGTTTTGCTATGTCAGTATCATTTATCATTATTTTAATGGGTAAAATGTTTACAACTTAACAAATTATACGGAGATGTAGAATATAGGGTGCAGAAAAGATATGAAAAAATAATTTTATGTCATTATCAATCTTTTATTTCTTAATCATCACATGCAGTCAAGGACAAATAAAATATTGTCATCATAGCACATACAGGCTTATTTTAACATAGGTTCATAGGTTCATAGGTTGGCACTAGGCTATCGGCCCTAGGGCCTATACAAGTCTAGCCATAACAATTCCCTGGATATTTCTTCCCACAATATTGACTTCCCTGGACCCCTGTCTTAGCTGTTTCAGTTCAATTTCTATTACTTTTAATAGTATGACATTTAAAAATATCCACTGAGAACATTAAAGACTTGTTTTGTGTGGTGGTGGGGATTGAACCCTCTAGCTCATAACAGTGTTACTATAAACAGGCTTAACATGCTGAGTCACATTTCAAGCTATGCTAATGAAGAATGAACAATCTACCTTTGGACAAACATAATAATTTCAGTACAGACTGCCATCACAGGCAGATGCTGTATTGCTATATCCATGTAATTTACTGGTGTTTCAGTTGTTACCTGTTACCACTGAAGCATAGAAATTTTACACAAAATTAACTTGTATGCCCCCTCCCCCCACAGTGCTCTCTCAGGCACTCCATTCACTCCCTTTGTACCTCCTGATAGCTTTCGGTATGTTTAGGAGTGGCAGAGATAAACATAACAAATTAAGTAACTGTATGGTGCTATGCACTGTTGGGTGTAAGGATGGATAAAAAATCGTATGCTTATAGTACAGAGGCAATGAATGGTGGCCAACATCTACGTTCCATTGGCCAGGGATTTCAAGCTTTCTACGACTTATGTCACTATTATTATGATGGCACTGTCACCTCGGTTATGAAGCACATGTGACAGCCATGGACAAACTATTCCCAGTCTTGTAGTAGTGAGACCTAATATAGACCCCCTGCAGCAGTGTGTGTGGTTCTAATGCTTACAGAGGAGATCCAGAAAGATCTTGGTCTCCTTGCTCTCAAAGGAGAACTACCTTTCCCTTTACCAACCATAAGTCTCTCCCTCCAAGATGTTAGGAAAAATGGCCTGAATTAGTGCCCAAAGCAAATCTTGTAGTTCACACTACTAAATGATGAGGAGATTTAACTTTGTGAGATGAATGGAAAAAGAAATATAATAAATGCAGTGATAGTAGTGACACTCTAAGGTGTGGAACATGGTGTAAACAACTTAATAGTAGCACTGCAATGTGTGACACACCCTTTCAATTTGTAGGTTTTAGGAGCATGGCTCTTTAAAAACTAATTTGTTTAACAGAAGTCCTAATGAGGCACATCAGGAAGATATAAATATGGCTGTCTTCAGTACCTTCTAGCTGGTGTCTCCACCGAGGCTCAGGCATATGCACAGTTTCATGAAGAGCCCAACACAATGTTTACTTGTTTTGCTCATCAGCCAGCTAGTGAGGGCATGGCATGTGTTCATCTTGTGCATGGGTAAGCACAGTTTGTTGTGTGTTGTTATACATTATCGTTACTTTTGTGTACCTGCTAACATGTATTGTGGTTGTGTAGCATAGGTTCCTCCCCACCTCTGTAGATTATAAGTTCTCTGTTTTATGACATTGTGACTTGAGCTGGCTATGTCTGATGCACAGATTGCCAACGTATGCATGGTTAAGCACAGTCTCATGTTTTGTATGCATCCTTTCTACTTGTTTGTATCGGCCTAGGTATTGTATAAGTTTCCTTGCCTACTCCTGCAAATGATGATAACTGTGCCCAGGCATTTGTTCATCTTTTGACTTGAGTTGCCTATGTGTGATGCACAGAGTGATCAAATAACAGGTTTTCAATGGTTATGTGAACCCTAGCATTTTTTTGTAGTTGTTCTCTGCTTGAACACAAGCAGTGATGTTCATTGCTAGTGTGTGTACAATGTAGTAAAACTGCATTTATATGTTCCTGAATCACTCCGCTATCTTTTTAGTTCATTAGCATACAGTAAAGCTCATTATATGGTTATTAGTATAAATCTCTGCTGCGCCATGTTTTCTACACAGTCATTTCGTGTTAGAGTGTTTCCTGAATTGCACAAATGGTGCTAATGCTTGTATGTAATGAAAATTCACTTAGCACAATGGTGCAAGCATTTATGAATCCTAGCCATAGTTTTCACCGCTGCATATAATTCAGCTCAACAAACTGCAATATTATACCAAAAATATTCCTCATTCATTTAGGATTGAATAACCAGAAGTAAATTATCAATACTAGTAAATTCATAGATATGTTATTTGACACACCAAAATAACCTACTAAAATCTTCTTCACCACCTAAGAGAGATCCATTTGATATTTCTCTCCCTTAAGCTACACAACACCCATATCTAGGACTACAGTGAGACACTCTTACCTTTAAAGAGCATGTCTGTAACACTTTTTCTTTCTCCATTTTTAGTACAATAAAACAACCCCATCCACCACTCTGTAATCCTTTATCATACACTTTGCTAATGTCCGTAACTTCTTTACAAAGTTTGCTTAAATGTCTCTTTAAAGTCTCTTTTTCAACTTCAATTTGAAATTTAACATGTATTTTCTTTTGGTTTGTTCGTGAAATGTTTTAACCACATAAAAGATCAGTGGGTTACCCACAAAGACTTCCCAGACCAGAACAAGTCAAAAATCAATCTCACAGAATGTCTCTTTATGAATGAGGAAAAGCTCTTCGCTCTCAGTGGAGTCCTTCAGTTACCCTAAGTGTCATAAATGCCCTTGTCCTTTCGTTCCTTGCCCTGAATTCTGCATAGGTTCCTAGATTAATACTAGGCCAACTGCCTTTGTGGGTCATTTGAAGCGTAGCTAATCACCCCATGTGAGAATCAAACAGTGCACCTTGTTTCAGCAAGGTAAATACCTTAACCATTATCCGACTAATTCATGCAGGCAAAGGTCCAGCATGGCATAAAAATAATCACATTTACTCCAACAAAGGACATACAAAGAGCGTAAACACTTTCGCGTAGTACCACTATGCTTCATCAGATATAAAATGCTCTCACAAACTCCCCTTTTTTAAAAAAACACCTTGCCCAATCACATCCTAAAATCATTAATTGGTAATTACTCAAATTAGAAAGTCAAGTGCGTTAAAGGCATCGATACAATCTAGCAGGTTCTATCATGCTACATAAAACTTTAAGCATCAAAATCTCATTCAATATATAACAGTAAATTTTATGATACTCTGTCAGCTGTTATGAAAAATCAGCATGTTAAAAAATTGTAAAAAACTTTAAAAAGAAGCAGCATATGTTAAAATGTAACATGCAAGTATTAAATGCAAACCTTAAGACTTCCTCAATTAAACATATTGCATTACATTTCATATCAATATGCATGTCCCAAAATTTACCTTAAGCATAAACAAAAAATCACTGTGTTAACTTCATACATTTCTCATTTGCTGTTATTAAAACCTTTCTATATATTTGGTGTTGAATTCTAAATGTATTCGCAAATCTCCTGAGTCAGATTACTGTCTGCTGTATGAATCCCAATGAATATAAAATCATCATATTTAAAAAGAAAGCCTGAATTCCTTGAGGAATATCTATAAAGAATCTAATCACACTCAATGCAAACATGATCAAGTTATGCAATCTTAAGCCATACCATTACAAACTCACCATGCTTTCAAGGCCCATGGCTTCCTCCAAATTGCCAAATCTCGCGAGAAAGCCTATACAGGAAAACGCTACTGTCTGTTGCCGTAGCAACAGAAAATTAGATAGATCTATAAAAGACTAACTAAAGAAATCGAGGTACAATTTTCATTCCATATCAAACAAGTTTCACTAAATGAGCAAGCACAATCTTAAAAAAACTATAACACTATATAGACATAAATAAATAGAGCTCCGAGATCGCACTAACCCCACTGTATCATGATAAAGAATGTACACTTAATGTCTAAATCACTTACCTGTATGACCTGAAAACACATACACAGTGCAGTGGCATAATAAACACCATATACAGATTAACAGAATAAACTGTAACATTTACATGTTTGGTGAGGCACTACTCAATTTTATACATTTTAGATGTTGTGAAATTCAATGTTATGAGCTTTGGATGTTTTGAATTTTCAGTCTTATGGTCTCGCTGTTTTGAAATTAGATGTTATGAGTTTTCGATGTTTTGAAATGAAACCATGTATATATATATATATATATATATATATATATATATATATATATATATATATATATATATATATATACACACACATATATATATGGGTCTACTGCTTTACATCGAAAATACACTTCCTCGTAATAGAGCAGTAGACCCTACACTTCAGCGAAACTCCACTTAAATGAAAGTGCACTTTCACTTGAAGTCTAGTTCCCTGGGCTACCCAAAAAAAGAAAAAAAAACACTAAAACATGTTTTTGCAGGGGGGCAGGCCCCCCTGCACCCCCTACTTAAATATACCAACTCCAACATCGCACTACAGGGGGGAAAAGGGAATATTTCCATTCCGTGCTGTAGTGTGACTGCTGAAGTCAATGTTCGAAGTTTGACTACTTTGAACAAATGGACTCGGTGAAGTGGGGTACGAAGTAGTGAAACATCGAACATACGAAGCTGCTGATTTAGTATAGTGGTATGTTGCTCTGACCTTAGTGCTTAGGATCCTGAGTTCAAGAATTACTAGTGAAATGCATGGTGGTAACACAATATTTAGCTACTGTCAGGCCCCAGTGGCCTAACGGATAAGGCATTGGCCTCCTAAACCAAGGATTGTGGGGTTGAGTCCCATCTGGGGTGATATAATCTTGATACAAGTGAAGCTTTTGAGGTTGGAAAGGTGGCCTAATGGTTAAGGTGTTTGCCTTGCAAATACAAGGTGCAAAGTTTGCGTCTCACAAGGGATAATTGGCTAGGCTTAAAATGCACCGGAGTTACACTTTTTTTTTAGGGTTGGGAGGGTGGCCTTATGGTTACGGTGTTTGCCTTACAAACACATGGTGCAGGGTTCAAGTCTCACAAGGGATAATTGGCTAGGCTTAAAATGGCTCGCAAGGGCAGTTAGCTTAGTACTAACCTATGAACCTATAATCATATATATATATATATATATATATATATATATATATATATATATATATATATATTGCTCCAGCTTATATCCTGCCTGCATGGAGCACTGCAGTGCTCAGGTTTCACTAGTTAAAAAAGTTCTCTCCAACTGTAGCAAACTGCTTGCTACAGGTCTAGCTGCAGTTTCTATAGTTTATACAGTTCACAGAGTGATACAGCACACAGGTATGGTCTCAAAAACAAAGAAACAAGTTTTTTTTTTTTTTTTAGCAAGCGGTTGTTACAGTTTAGACCACACATGAAGTGCTATAGCTTTTAAAAAACAGTATAGCATTAAAGCGAGAGTGAGCAAAGCAGATTGTGTCCCCCAACACTTTGAAGCTGGGGCAGTTGCACCTCTTGTTCCACCCTAGCTTCACTACTTTGTATAGATATCCATAGGTATACACACACACACACACACAAGGATCTATGTTAGATTGAGTTTTCAGAAGCTCAAAATTAAAAAAATTCAAAAGGACGAGACCATATGATCGAGTTTCTGAAAACTTGAGCATAAAAAAAAAAACACGCACACACAAAAATATACTTTTTTCTACACTTATGCAGGGGCACCTCCCCCATCCTCTGCAAATTATATATACCGACTTCAAGATCACACTACAGTGAAGAAAAGGGTAAATTTCCTGATTCCCACTGTACTGTGATCTCCTTTCAAAAGTTTTTCAAAAAACTTGATCATATGAACTTAATCAGAAAACTCAATTAACTGAGAGGGCTCCATATATATATATATATATATATATATATATATATATATATATATATATATATATATATATATATATATATATATATATATGCGGGTCTAGGACTATTCACTGAAAGCTCAGTTCACTGAAAACACAATTCACTGGAACATATTTCACTGAAAGTTATATATGGCCTTTTCCCCACTGTAGGGGTTGGGAGGGTGGCCTAATGGTTAAGGTGTTTGCCTTAAAGGTGCAGGGTTTGAATCTCAGAAGGGATAATTGGCTAGGCTTAGAATGGCTCGCAAGAGCAGTTAGCTTAGTACTAACTTATGAACCTAGTGCAAGCCTGAAGTTAGTATATATACTAAGGGGGGGTATGGGGGGCACAAGCCCCCCACATTGGGGGGTGTAGGGGGGCTTAGCCCCCCACCTATTTTAAATATTTTGAAGTATATACATGGATACTTGCAATTCTAATAAATTACTCTTTTCTGAACATAATATATATCCAAACTATGTGGGGGGCACTGCCCTCTACCTCCTCAATATATATACTAACTCCAGGGTCGCACTACAGCGGGGAAAAAGGCCATATATAACTTTCAGTGAAATGTGTTTCAGTGAATTGTGTTTTCAGTGAATTGAGCTTTCAATGACTTGTGGACAATCATTTGACTTTCAGTGAAATGTGCTTTCAGTGAATAGTCCTAGACCCAAATGAATGTACATGTGTCATTCACTGATACTGCTAACTTATTGCAATAGGGTGTTAGGCTTATGGATAGGGAACAGGATGGGAATTTAGGTTTAGGAATTGGGAAGCAAATGCTAGAACTGGGTGGTGCTAGGGAAACTGGAGACTTAAGGTTAGGGACATTCAGGACATTTAGGTTTAGGGAGCAGAAGAGTTTTATTATTATTAAGTGATAATGGAGTTGAGGTTTAGGGTGAGAAGAGGAGTTTTAGGGTTAGATTCTGGTTTCTAGGAGGCCTATGTAGTTTAGTAGGACAATGCTGTGGGAGGGTAATGTAAGCTAGACTGAAAAGGCTAGTTAGTGATACAGCAATTGATATAGTAGGCTGTTTGATGAGCTTCTGGTTGGATTTCAGATTTGTTAGTTTGGAAATAGATG